>NC_045627.1:8251482-8256059 GCF_009829155.1 Mustela erminea | reverse complement strand
AGGGAGTCTGATGCGGGGCTTGATCCCAGGACCCTGGGATCCTGACCTGAGCTGAAGGCAGATGCTTAAGGACTGAGCCACTCACGTGGCCCAAAATTATAACATTTTCAAGTGAATTTGCATATACACATTTAAAGAGAGTGTGTAGGGACGCCTGGGTGGCTCAGTTGGTTGGACGACTGCCTTCGGCTCAGGTCATGATCCTGGAGTCCCGGGATCGAGTCCCACATCGGGCTCCCAGCTCCATGGAGAGTCTGCTTCTCCCTCTGACCTTCTCCTCGCTCATGTTCTCTCTCACTGTCTCTCTCTCAAATAAATAAATAAAATCTTTAAAAAAAAAATAATAAAATAAAGAGAGTGTGTAGAGAAACATACTGGTTTCTTTTGACTTCGGCCTGCTTGGCTGCTGGGAGGGTCTCCCTGGGGCCTCAGCCCGTGGCCGGCCCCCGGCACAGCAGGTCAGGTGTGTGCAGCCTGGAGCCTGCTCGGGCTGGGACAGGTGGGGAGTGTCTGTTCAGCCTGTTCATTTCCAGGGAGCAGTGGCCCCGAAGGGCAGACGCAGGGACCTGGGTCAGGCGGGGCGGTGTGTGGAGCAGGAAGACTGCGTACAGAGCCTCTGAACCAAGTGCGAGTCTGGAAGTAAGGGCTCCATTCAGACGCAGACCCCGCCTCTGGGGACAGCGGTTACTTTTGTTTAATTTCGCAGAATGCACAAGGGACACTGTCATACCCACAAAGAAGAGCATGGGACGTTCTGCCAGAAGCAGCCAGCATGACATTGGGAAAAATGATCGTGAGACAGCAAATGCCAGTGTGAGTGAGTGGGAGGAAAAGCAGGCAAGTGGGAGTTCAGAGAGGAGAACAGTTGCTGAGAGGGTCGGGCACTGTGATTTATGAGGGGAGGGGACAAGGTCAGCAGCTGCTCGAGAGACTCTTTGCTTCTGTCCCAGCGAGGACGTCATCCACTGGGCCCTCTGGCATCCTCTGAAAGGTGGTGCAAGGGACCTGGGGTTACCGACGGCCCCCAAGGCAGGCCCGCAGGTGGACCAGGGGTTGCTCACATTCTGCTGCAGCCTCAGGGATCTGCCGGGGCTTCCAGCTTCTCCTCTTGCCTCCCTGGAACCTGGTCTTAAATCAGAACCCAAGGGGCCAGGATGGCTCACGGTGGTGTCCGCAGTCCTGGATGACCTCTTGGGAAGTTACCCAGCTTTCTTCCTGTGGTACAGTTTTGGGCGGGACTTTATACTGCAGTGGAAGTGATGCTGAGACCACAGGCATCTGCGAGGGGAAATGCTGTCTTTCTGAGAGGCAGCGGCAGTTTCTGAGGGAAGTGGCCACCGCTCCTACCCCGCCCTGTGCTCCAGACCTCACGGCGGCGACCGCTCTGGAAAACCCCGCTGTTCTCCCCGATCTCCCCGATGCTGTACACATCAACGGGACAGCAGGGAAAGACCTGGTCCCTTTGTTCACCTTTCTCTTTCCCCAGGAAGCACCTCGGACTGTCCCTGCACATCAGGGTTCCAGCCAGACCGCACAGTCCCCCAGGGCCACCGGCCGTCTCTGCGACCGCTCTTGGGCCCCCTCAGTTTCTTGCCGTCTGCCTCCCTCTGGGGCACCATCAACCGCTCTCTGCTGTCCGGCTTCTCCCTCTCTCAGTCTGACACCCAGAGCCCTTCTCATTGTCTGGGTCTCCCCATCCTAAAACCATGGTCCCAGCCCCTGTGCTGGGCCTCCCTCTTTCATTTCCCCAGAGCACACCCCGCCTGCAGTGCTCCCCTTCCCCCTCTGCTGGGCCTGGCCCCGCCCAGGCCCCTCCATCCCTGCTCCGCTGCTCATTCCCTGCCGCTCCTGCGTGTTTGTGGGGACACCCCCCCCCTTCCAGGCGGCGCCCCGTTTCAGGGACGCTGTAGTCTCAGCCTTGCGCAGCCTTCCCGCTGCCGATTTTGGAAGATTTTCATCAGCCCTGAAAGAAACGCTGTAGCCTGAGTGGTCACTCCCTGTGTCTCCCTGACCCCCGACCGGACCATTCCTCACTTACCTTCTGTCTTTGATTTGCCTCTGTCTCCCCTTCCTGCTCAGCCCACAGAGGCCCTTTGCATCTCATCCTCACCCCTGCACCCTGATTGCTGACTGGGTCACCCCCATCCCATCCTCTTGCGTCCCGCTGCCCAGGCCCAACGGGCCTTCCCAGCCTTGGCCGCTGCCTCACGGCCTAGCCCTATGGCTGTGACGCTGCCCTCCCCAGGGTGCTGAAGTGCCCCTTGCCCAGCAGCCTCCTCTCCTCACACCTCCCTGTCTCATGCCTCCTCATGCCATATCATGTCTCCTCACACCCTCGCATGCCCCCTCCCACCTCCCATCTCTCACCTCCCCACACTCTCTCTTACCCTCATGCTTCATCACATCTCATCTGCCCCCTTATACCTCCCACCTCATATCTCCTCATACCCCCTCACACTTCTCGTGCCTTCCCACATCCTGTCACACCTCCTCATGCCTCTGCATACCTCTCCACACTATCTCCTGTCTTCTCACACCTCCCCCTACCCCTCACACCTCCAGAAATCCCCTCACACCTCCTCACACCTCCTCACCCCTCCCTGCAGCTCCCTGCACCACTTCATGCCTCCTTGCACCTCCCCACACCTTTTCACACCCCCTCACACCTGTCCACATCTCCCCCCACCTCCTCAGATCACCTCACACCTCTCTGCCCTCCTCCCACCACTGGTGTGTGTGTGTGTCTGCTTGTGAGTTTCTTAAGGTCAGAGACCAGCTCTTCCTTATCTTTAGTTCTCGAGTCCAGATTCCGCGCACCACGTTGCCGACCTGGTCTGCGCCCCGTCAGTCTGAACCCGAGAATGGCACGAGTTTTCGTCCAGCCTCAAATGTTCCTCAGATGGGGCGCCTGGGTAGCTCAGTCGGTTAAGCCGCTGCCTTCGGCTCAGGTCATGATCCCAGGATCCTGGGATCGAGCCCTGTGTCCGGCTCTCTGCTCAGCAGGGAGCCTGCCTCATCTTTTCTCTCTGCCACCTGCCTCCCTTGCCTACTTGTGATCTCTGTCTGTCAAATAAATAAATAAATAATCTTAAAAAAAAAAATGTTCCTCAGCTTCTCTCACGGTCTCTGTCTTCGTCCTCTCCGATTTTATGGGTCTGGTTTTGTATCAAACAGGCAGAACCCGTGCTGTCAGGAGCGCCATAAAGTAGGGACGGGTGATTTATCTTCATCTGCCTCTCCCTCAGGAGCTGCCTCCTCCCAGCCCAGGCCCTGCTGCGGTCAGTGTCAGTGAGAGCCAGTGCAGACTGTAGGAGATGGGCAGTGAGATAAGGGACCTCCGGCAGGCCAGAGATCAGCACTTACCCAGCGCATTTAGCTCCAGTTCTGGGCATGAATCAACATTCAATGACGTCTCTTGAAGCACAGATTGAGGTGGGGGTGAGTAGGAGAGTTTGGATTTATTTTCCTGGAGACTCGATATGGATATTTATACACCTTAAGTAACGGAGACAGACACTGTGTTGTAAAAATGTGCATATGTATTTGTACGTGTGTGGGTGTGTGTGTGCCTGTGTGTATACATACATTGCAGTTAAAAAATGCCAGGAATTTAAGTGCAACTTGAAGGACCTTAACATTAAGAATTGAAGAATAAAGGAGGATTTTCTTAGCTTGAGTACACCCAGCTGCATTAAGACCTAGATGTGTCACGGATGATTGGCTGTGGATTGAGTTTTACAAATCCTGGTCAGGCTTGTCTTTTGATGTGGTTGTCACTTTGGCTGTTAGTTTCGAGAGCATCAGATGATTTACTCAAGATCAGGTTGTGTCTTTCCCTGGTGACGACTTTCCCTCTCCAAGCAGGGACGAGTTTGAACGCTGTGGGTGAGGCTCCGGACCCCCTCAGGGTGGAACGCCTCACCCATAGACCCCTCGAGCTCTGGGGGCTGCATGGCTGGTGGCCCTGCATAATGGGGGGGTGTCTGAGTATTGTTTTAAAGTTACCCTTCTTTGTTGTGTTACAATCACCGTGACTTTTACTAAGGCTCTGGTGAACAGTGGCATGGGCAGTGTCTGTCCATGCTTGGTGGCTAGGGCAGTGTTTCCCAAACTCTGTTCCTCAGAACACTCAGAAGACTGTAAATGGCCAAGTAAGTTCGGAAAACTGCTGTGTGCTACGTGTTTTCTCGATTGCAGCAGTCATTTAAAGACTGGGAATTTCCCTGTGGGAAAACCATGTAGCCTAGCTGTTTCTAAATTTATTTGATCATTTGACGCTTAATTTCTAGGAGCATTTATTAGTTCTCAATTCTGTAGGAACGCCCTGAGAAGCCCTGGCTCAGAGTAAGTGTGTGCAAGGGGAGGCGTTGGGGCAGAGCGCGTGATTGCCGACAAGTCTTACATGCTAGACCGCGTATTTGACCATCACAGCTGGAAACCCTGTCCTTCCCTGTGTTCCAGGAAGGGTGTTCCAGGTCCGGGCTGGCCTTGGACGCCGGCCTCCCGCACCTGTCTCTGTGCAGTCCACTCCCAGCGGAACATGTGCGGATGGGGCTGTGGGGGCTGGGCATGGAGGA
>NC_045627.1:8167106-8251382 GCF_009829155.1 Mustela erminea | reverse complement strand
TGAAGTTATCAGTAGAATGTTCTAGGTCTGTGGCCATCTGCTTAGTAGAGCTTTATTGCATGTATCCTCTCAGAATTTTATCCACTTTGTAATTTAGAAAGATCCGTTGCTGCATTCCTGAAGTCTTTATTCACAGTACGAGCCTATAGACTGTTCCTCTTTGTGTGGAGTATTGTTTGACTTGTGAATGAATAATAATCTCTTAAAACATACCACTGTTGAATGAAAATATTGAAATTGTATCTGTAAGAAACATTTAAAGAGAAGATATATTGGTTTTTTAATTGGTATTTTTATTTTATATATTCAAGAAAGAACAGAAGTGATTGAATATTGTTAACTCTATACCACTGTGTGTTTAGAAGAGTAAGGAGCAGTGAGTTTTTGTATCAGAGACAGCATCTACAGTATTGTTCTGTTGGGTAAACCATATGTCTTGGAATTATTTTACTGTCTTAGTAGAATTAACTGTTTTCTCGGGTTTAGTCAGATGATTTCCAGGGAATCTGTGTCAACAGTTCATTTTAAATACAAATCAATAAATTCCAAAAAACGTTAAAAGAAAAAAGATTTGGAACTAGAAAACTAGGAGTTGCCGTTTACTGAACTGGAGATACTTGCAGGAGGAACAAGTTTGATGGAAAATTATAGTTCAGTCTTGAACTTGCTACATTTGAACTGCCTATGAGACATCAGTTGGAGATGTCGAGCAGGTAGTTAGATCCACAAGTCTCAATTTCAGGGGAGAGATAAAATGTGGGAGTCATGTGTGAATATATGGCATTTTAAAACCATATGACATTACCCAGGAAAGAATATAACTAGAGAAGTTATCCAGGGATTGGGACTTAAGTCACTATAGAATTTTAAGGTAAAGTGCCTTTTAATATTCTTTGCTGTTGTTTCTCCATGGTGAAACAACATGGGGTTGGCATGGGGTGTGGAGGTGGGATAGTATGTACTTTTAAAATATTATAATTTGGGGGCACCTGAGTGGCTCAGTGGGTTAAGCCTCTGCCTTCAGCTCAGGTCATGATCTCAGGTCCTGGGATCGAGCCCTGCTTTGGGCTCTCTGCTCAGCAGGGAGCCTGCTGCCCCCTTTCTCTCTGCCAGCCTCTCTGCCTACTTGTGATCTCTCTCTCTCTGTCAAATGAATTAAAAAATATATATTATTTGTAGGCATTCCTCATGCCATCTGATCACAATTCTTTCGCCATATGCATTATTAGGGCTTGTCTTTTAATTTTGCTTATAGATATTTTGTTGAACAGAGTTATTTTTAAATTTTTAAATCCAAGTATAACAGAAATACAATAAAGTATATAAATGTTAAGCATAAAGGTGAATTTAATTTTACAAAGTGAACCCAGCTCTGCAACAACCATCCATAACAATGTACTTGCTGCCCTGAAGATTGCTGTGTGTACTTTTCTGGTCATTACCACTGTCCAAAGTTAACCATGATTTTGAATTACAGTAGCAGAAGTTATTTTTGCCTATTTTTATAAAATAATATGGAATGTATTATTTGTGTCTGACTTATTTTATTAAGTATCATGTTGTGAGAGTCATCCATGTTCTTGGACTTAGTAGTAGCATTTAATTCTTTTTTCATTGGTTTCCATAGTTAAAACTGCACCAAAATGTTCCCATCCTATCATTGATAGTTGGAATTTTCCACTTCACAGCCATTCCAAAAAATATAGTGGTGGACATTTGGTGTTTGCATTTGGTATGCATCTATGTAGAATATACCTAGAGGTGAAATTAAGTAATACTGCCGAGACGTTTTCCAAAATGACTTCTAAAATACATTGCTACTGGTAGTGTATGAGAGCTCCTCATTCCACAACTTCTCCAGCAGTTGGTACTATAACTTTTAAACAGCCTTACTGAAATATAATTGACATGCAGTATACTGTACCTATTTAAATATGACTCTTGGTGTTTTGACAGGTGTGTACACATGAAAATCAGTTTAATCAAGATAGTTATTTTGTTTATCACCCTGAGAAGTTTTCTCCTGCTCTTTGGAAATCGCTCTGGTCCTTTCCTTCCTGCCCCTGCATTGCCCACTTCAAATGCCACTGGTTTTAACACAGCGCCATCTTGACAGGAAGTCCCTGGTAAAGACTAGGAAGTTGTGACGTAAGTAGCTTGGCATCCATCTTCAAACTGACTTTTAGAAAAGCTGGACTACTTCCCTTCAACCCACTTATAAGCCAGACCGAGCCAGCTCTGTTAGCATTAGATTAGCCTTCGCCATCTTTGCTGCTGCTGTGGCTTTCAGGCAGGGTTTGGGATGAAACGATCAGCAAAGCATCACCACATAAGAATCCTCAAGGATAAAAGTTCCTCTAAATTGTATTGTTAACAAGAAAATAGGAATTTATGTCACAATTGCTTTGTTCTTGACTATTTTCAAAGATAAGACTTCTCTAATTAAGTAACATAACTATAGTTACCATCTCAGCCGTAACTAGAACTTGCCTTCTTGCTTTATCACATCCTGTATTCCAGCTGAGTCAACTATGATACAAGTATTTCCATTAACTTGTATTATTAAGTTAATTGAATATTCCCATAGGAGGAAAAAAAATCCCACTGTGAATTAAATTGGCAACGTTTATTTTATTTTTTTAAAAGATTTTATTTATTTATTTGACAGACAGGGATCACAAGTAGGCAGAGGGGCAGGCACAGAGAGAGAGGAGGAAGCAGGCTCCCTGCTGAGCAGAGAGTCCGTTGTGGGGCTCCATCCCAGGACGCTGAGATCATGACCTGAGCCGAAGGCAGAGGCTTTAACCCACTGAGCCACCCAGGCGCCCCGGCAACATTTATTGATAGTGGATTTTGTGCAGCCAGCCTTATGTGGACCTCTAGTGGTTATGTCATGTAGCGGTTTCTCAAATACAAAATAAATTCTTGGCTATGATATTAACATATTTAGGAACTACGTGATTTGTACTTGGTACACAAATAACTTTATTACCTTGTTTTTTTCCTGTTGTATAGTAAATAAAGAAGAAGGATGATAGCTCTCTTACAGATGTTGCTGTTATGTATTTAAGACAGAGATGGTCTGAATATAGGTTAAAGTGAATATAGGTCAGAATTTATTTGAATGACTGTAATTGTTCCAAGATCTCCAAGTAGAGATCTTGATCTTATATTTTATTAAATGTGAGGTAGTATGGAAAGTGAATGATATGCCATGATTAAAGTGACATTGGTGCTACCAGTGAATACCATGTAGGAAGGGAGCTCCTAGAAATGCAGTTTTTGGTATTTTTGTCCTATAAATACAGAAGCAGTTTAAGTTAAAGGAATTATGAATGTAATTTATTTCCTACTTTAGAAAAAAATGATTGCTATTTCTAAGTCAGTTGAAAAGGCTAGGTTGACTTTTGTAGTTAACTACATCTCCTATATTTTTGTAAAGTAATTTTCTAATGGAAATTATTATTAAAATAGGGCTCATAGTTTTAGTATAGTTAAATAGAAATACTTCATGGAAGTTAATATGTATATTTTTCAGGTAACTTGTTTATCATTCCTTCAGGTAACCACTAATTGAATTTATGAAACTATCTAAATTAAAGACATGATCTCAGATTATCTGGTTTTAATTATATAAGATACAGCGTAACATTTTCCATTCCCAATTTAAATCATTTTTCTTTTTTATTCCCTCTTTCTCCTTAATCAAAGCAAAGAAGTATTCATTGACTGGGCGAGATATGATGATTCACAGGATCATTTTTGTGAACGTGATGGTAATAAACTATTGTAATGAAGTTATTTTACCCTTAATCCTTTTATAAGAAATGGAAATCAGTGAAAATATAATCAGTTATACCTTGAATACACTGGGTATTGCTGAGTGGATCTTATTATTCATAATAGCATTTATTGAGAGCTTATGTTCTAGCCATGTGCTGAGTGCCTTAAGTACATTATTGCTAATCTTTATAGTTACCTGGATAACTGTGTATTATTTCATGTCCTGGGAAACTGAGTCTCAAGAAGACTAGCTTGCCCAGGATCACACAGTAACAAGAGGCTGAGACAGGATTCAATCCCAGATCTGACTGGATCCCATACCCATATTTTTCCCATCATGACACATCATCTCCTATGGACCTTTATTTCAAGCCACTCAGTTTAGGTCTATGAACATATAAACATGTTCACATTGGAATTTTCTGGAGGTCCCAACAAATATAAAGAAACCTTGCAATATTGGGGAGGACTCTAATTTGACTTCCCCACAAGCCTTTTCCCAAGAGTCCCCTGGAATAGTATGAAGAGAGGGCACTGTTCAGCAGTAACTACCATGACTCTTACTTCAGAAGGTAATTGAAGTGACTCAAAAATTTTGATCTAAGGAGAATATTCCCAAGAACTGTGCCGAGTAAACTTAAATCATTCACTTGGCCTCTCTTCACTTTTTACCTTGATGTCATAGTTGGTGGAGAAGAATTTGGGGTTCAGGCATGCATGGCTGGAGGCAGCAGGAGTTCCTCAGAACTTGGAAAGCACTCAAGTCATAGAGCTTCCTAGAGGGTTTTAGGGGATCCATCTGTAGAATTGTGCTCATCCTCCAGTCTGCCGTGCAGCAAGTTAGAGTGAGCTGCTACAATAGCACAGCAGATTGAGAGGTTGCCAGGAGGTGCAATGTTAACACCATGGCTTATAAGGTTTGAGCAAGGACATTTTTTGTTTTTCAAAGATTTTATCGATGTATGTATGTATCTATCTATCTATCTATCTATCTATCCAATGTGAGCAGCCAGGAGGGGCAAAGGGAGAGGGAAAGCGAGAACTCAAGCAGTCTCCGGGCTGAGCAAGAAGCCTGACTCAGGGCTTGATCTAACCACCCAAAGATCATGACCTGAGCCTCAATCAAGAGTCACACATTCGGGCACCTGGGTGCCTCAGTGGGTTAAAGCCTCTGCCTTTGCCTCAGGTCATGATCCTGGGATCTGATCCCAGGTCTGGGATCGAGCCCCGTATCAGGCTCTCTGCTCAACGGGGAGCCTACTTCCACTCTCTCTGCCTGCCTTTCTGCCTACTTGTGATCTCTGTCAAATAAATAAAATCTTAAAAAAATTTTTTTTTTATTTTTATTTCCAGCATAACAGTATTCATTATTTTTGTACCACACCCCGTGCTCCATGCAACCCGTGCCCTCTATAATACCCACCACCTGGTACCCCAACCTCCCACCCCCCGTCCCTTCAAAACCCTCAGATTGTTTTTCAGAGTCCATAGTCTCTCTTGGTTCACCTCCCCTTCCAATTTCCCCCAACTCCCTTCTCCACTCTAATTTTTTTTAAGAGTCACACACTCAACCAACTGAGCTACATAGGCAAGCCCAGCAAGGATTATTTTTAGATTTTTTTTTAGTTGACAGAGAGGGCACAGCAGGGGGAGCAGCAGAGGGAGAAAGAGAAGCAGACCTCCACCCCCCTCCTGCACCCACGTGAGCAGGGAGCCTGTCACAGGACAGACCCTGGGATCATGACCTAAGCTGAAGGTAGATGCCTAACCAACTGAGGCACCCAGGCACTGCACCTGCCGCCAGTAAGAATATTTTTAAGAGATCTGAAAAAAATTTCTTTGGGTATCTGGATAGAATAATGGGAAATTAATAAAATACTCCTGTTAGGATATTTAGAATTGACAAATGTTTCATCAAAGCAAGTTGTTGTACCTAGGTTAAGGATTGACATCACTGCTTACTCTTTAATTTGTTCTCCGGTTGTCATTCTAATTATGCTTAGTGTTCAACACTCACAGTCACTTCTTGCCAGCTTATCATTTTACCTATTTTTTGATTAAAATAAACATTTTTAGTGCTTAATTAACGTATTTTTAAATTAAAAATCATTTCTGTCAATATTTCTTATAGTAAATAATGTCAATATATATTTCTTTTATAGGTATTTAACAAAAAATGCTACTCCATTCCAGAGATCCCTTGGTAAGAGCAATGATGTATCAGTCACCTCTCATCAATATAGTGTTAACTAATTTTTTAACATTAGCTTTTTATATTATAAAAATGGAAGAGATGTCCTATAAGAATTTAGGATTTCATAATTTAAAAATTAGTAATTTTTATATTATGTGTAGTCCTGAAACATATAAACCATTTTACTGGTTGGATTACCACTACTTCTCTGGGTGGTAATGTTTGTGTATGTCCCAATGATTTATATATACAATTTTTTAAAACACTTCAGAGTAGCTTTAGAATCATCGTCTAGTTATTTCAGTTATGTAAAACCTTTGGATTAAAACAATCTGAAGAATATTCACCCCAGTTTATTGGTATATATTCTCTACACCCCTGTTCTCTGTTTTGTCTTTGTTCTGTCTCTATTTGAAGAGAAGATGACCCTTATAGATCAAATAGTAGATTTTTAAATAATTTAGCAGTTTAAGGTAAGCTCCTTTCCCTACTCCTGTTTTGTTGTTGTTGTCGCTGTTGTCTCTATGCGTGGCCTCTTCTCCTTTGGGTTTCTGCTCAAATGTCACCTCGTCAGAGAAACCAGCTATCACCTGCCTGTAGAAAGCATCAACCACTCTCAGTGTGAGTGTTGACACTGCTGCCCGCTCTGAGTACCAAGAATGACCAGAGAGTGCAGGGCAGGTTATTTAGTTAATCTGTTCATTGTCCGTCTGCTCCAACTAGATTTTCAGCTGCCTGAGGCTTTGTCTTTCAGGTTCACTGCTTTATCCCTAGTGCCTAGAACAGTGCCTGGACATGGTACTTGCTCAATAAATGTTTGCTGAATGAAGTTGTTGGTTCATAAATAACCTATATAGTATGACAGATTTTTACTTTTATATTTTCCCTTAAAACGTGTTCATTAGGGGTGCCTGGGTGGCTCAGCCAGTTAAGCTGCTGCCTTCTGCTCAGGTCATGATCTCAGGGCCCTGGGATCGAGCTCCACATCAGGCTCCCTGCTCAGTAGAGAACCTGCTTCTCCCTCTCCCTCTGCCTGCTGCTCTGCCTACTTCTACTCTCTATCTCTGTGTCAAATAAATAAAAACCTTTAAAAATCCAAAAAAAAGTGTTCATTAATAATTTGTTTAAATATTTTTTTTTAATTTGACAGATAGAGATCACAAGTAGGCAGAGGGGCAGGCAGAGGGAGAGGGGGGAAGCAGGCTTCCCACCAAGCGGAGAGCCCGATGCAGGGCCCAATCCCAGAACCCTGAGATCATGACCTGAGCTGAAGGCAGAGGCTTTAACCCACTGAGCCACTCTGGCACCCCATTCATTAATAAATTTAAAGTATTGTCTAAAACAGTAGTTTCCAAATCTGGCTGTGTGTCAGAATTATTTGGGTGCTTTATAAAGTATAGTTTCTCCTCACCTGAATATTTTATAATGCATTTTAATAATGCATTACTAGCAGTCAAAGTTAGAGTTGGTGATGGAGGGTGGGAGGCTCAGTCCTGAGTCTACAGCAGTATTTTTTATCTGTGTCCATAAACAACAAGACTGCACGCTAAGTTGACCTGTGCTATGTTGAAGAGATATTTGGGTTAGGAGGTGTGGAGGACTGGCTCGCATCCTTGAACATGCTGTGTAGCCTCCTAACACTAATATGCAATTAAGTGACCATGAAAAGAAAATTCATTTGGGGAAAAAAGGTATACTTGAAAAGGAAGAAAAAGCACTAGTTGAAATTGATGAATTCCCAGAATTAAGTATTTTGATTCCGTGGACATTCTTCGAATCCTTTGGGAATGGTTAGCATGGTCAGATGGAACAGTTTAGGAAGAGCTTTACAAAGGGAGCAAGAAGAGAAAGCTTTGGGGAGGAGGAAGACATATTAGGGGTCCAAAGAGCATTTTCCAAATGAATGCTACCGCTGTGCAAATAGAAAGAAGTTGTAGTTTCTGAATAGGCTAATTAAAATCATGTCACAGGTGGCCCCAGGGGAAGGATGGGGCCACCCAGGCGCCTTGGAAGACGTGTGCACACAGAAACCTACATATGGATATCTAGAGCAGCACTGTTCCTAGGAGTAAAGAACTGGAAACAAGATGTGAGACCACCATACAACGAAGTATTATTCAGCCATAAAAAGGAATAAGGTACTAATACACACTACAACACACATGAACCCTGTGCAAGGAGGCAGTCACAGGAAACCACACAGTGTACGGCCCATGCCGGTGGAATTCCAGCAGGGAAATCCACAGACAGACAAGCAGGTGCCTGGGGCCGGGGAGGGGAGTGACAGCTAATGGGAACAGGTTTCCTTTTGAGGTGATAAAAAATGATCTCAAAACTGCTGTACATATCTGAAAACACCCCAAGCCACTGAGCTGCACACAGGACATGGGAGTGTTGTATGGGACGGGAATTCTATCCCGGTAAAGCTGTTTAAGCAAGAACAACAAACCCAGGGAGATTCTCAAACTTCACAGCACACTCAAATCACCGGGGCTTCTTCGTATTTAAAACGTGGATTCCCAGAACCTGCCCCGGAGATTGTGACCTAGGAATCTGCCCTGACCCCAAGGGCCCCCAGGACTGTGATGTGGATGGCAGAGAGCCACGCTCTGAACACGGTCATGCTGGGCTCAGCCGCCAGGGGAGAGGCGTGTTCACAGCGACTGCGCTGCACATCCAGACAGTCGATCACAGCTGAAGAAAGTCCCCACCTGCAATGGGCTCTTTTAAAGTCCAGGAACAGGAGTTGGGTTATAAATCGCTCTGCCCACCCACGCAGAGGAATATCAGACTGTTTTTTCTCCAAGCAATCATAGGAATTACAGACAGCGGTAAGACTATTGTCGAGTCACACACAGCAGCAACTTAGTTTCTCCAGACCTTACGCCAAGGAAAGCCACAGCGCAGCCCAGTAATTATCCTTACGGACTCAGGAACCAGACTGCCATGGTGCAATCGCAGCTCTGCCTCTGACAAGCCCCGTGGATCTGGAACCTGTTTCCTCATATGAGTGTGATAATGGTTTCCAGCTCAGAGGCTGAGTGTGAGCATTAGAACACGGAATATATCTAAAGTGCCATTCCGCACCATGTCTGGCACACGGAAGTGCTCCACCGTGCCTGGCTCACTTGACCAAACTCTACGCGACCAGATGGCCTTCCCTCCAGGAGACTCGCCTACGGAGATTTCACGAACACCCCAAGCCCAATCTGATACCCACATTCCCTGCTAATGAGAGTTCCTTCCTAAGTAGAAGAGGGAAAATGTTTTTCTATTTAGGATTATGCCTCCCTCCTACTGAAGTCACTTCCTTGTGGTAAATCAGGAGAAAACACTGTTCAGGGCATAGAGAATCATTTTAATTCACTACTAAGCTGCTGTCCATGGGGGCTTAGCCTCAGTGTGTCCCTGAGATCTGTTCCGGCACCTGCAAGGCTGTAACTATTTTTGTGATTAGTGGGTTAAGACGTGACTTGCCCTTTCCATGGTCTCAACACCAGCGCGGATGGTGCGCCAGCCTGCAGCTCCGGCTGTTCTGCAACGCTGGCACCAACCGCCCCGGCCGACCCTGGATTGCCACAGCTACACTATCAGTTAGAGGCCATTTTCCTGGAGAATGCCTTTGCTGGGGGTGCCAGGCTGGCACTGTCAGTTATGTGTCTGACTTGGTTTCAACTCAGGTCATAACCTCAAGGTCATGAGATCGAGCCCCACACAGGGCTCCACACTCGGTGGGGAATCCACTTAGACTCTTGCTCCCTCCCTCTCTGCTCCTGCCCACCACCTGCCTGCATACGCTCTCTCTCTCAAAAATAAATAAATCTTAAAAAAAAACAGCTGTAACAAAGCCCTAAACATTATTAGTTATATTAAATCTCAGTCTCTGTGTTTTTAATAGGTTACGTGACAAGACGGGAAGTACGCACACAGTGCATCTACTGTGCAGAAGCTGTTTTCAGGGAAAGACCTCATGCAGCTGTTTCAGTCGTAGCTACATTTCTTCATGCCACTTCACAGCTCTTACAAATCAGGCTTTTTCAGACATGAGTGTCTGGCAGACCCTGTCTCGAAAGTATCTGAAGTCAGGTGGACAGTATTTATCACCGATCAAATATGAGCTTTTCAGCAACAATGAAAAAGCTTTGGAACACTGGTATCCCCCACCTCGAGCCGCAGGGCATCCCAGGACTTCAAAGATTCTCCTGAAATGATCAGTGGTGGTATTTAGTGAGTGAATTTTAATGCCTGAAAGATCTGCGTAACTCGGTACGCCAGTATTTTCCAAGTGACCAATATAAAAGGCCATGTGTGGGTAGAAGATCCATTCAAAAAGCAAGATAAACTGAGGGATGTTAGTGTTGACACAGTCTGAGTTTACTGCTATGATTTTAGATTCCGCACTGCAACTGACTGTTAGGAAACCACAACTAGTTCACTTCTGATGCACTTCAAAGAAAAATATCCACAATTTTGTTAAAGGGTATTAAATTACTCTATTGCAAATATGTATTTATGTAAGGCTGGATTTTCCTCACATACTCCACCAAAACAATGTATCACAACAGACTGAATGCAGAAGCAGACAGAACCCAGCTGTCTTCTATTAAATCAGATACGAAAAAAATCTGAGAATTTTACAACAATGCTACTCTCCTACTTTGTTTTGGAAAAATGTTCTTTCTCAGAAAAAACTTTTATGCTAACATATAATGGGTTTATTATTATAGAGAATTAATTTTTTAATTTTACACACATGCATACCCCTCTCCAAATAAGACCTTTTGTAGGTCCTCTATAATTTATCAGTGTAACCCTGAAGAGTCAGAGAATCTTGAAAAAGAAGAACACAGCTGGAGGCATCATGCTCCCTGGTTTCAAACAATATTACAAAGCTACAGTCATCCAAACAGTATGATACTGGCATAAAAACAGACACACATATCAATGGAAGAACAGAGTGCCCAGAAAGAAATCCACACTTACATGGTCAAGTGTTTCACAACAAAGCAGCCATGACTATATAATGGGGGAAACGACAATTCTTTCAATAAAGAGTGTTGGGAAAACTGGACAGCCACATGGAAAAGAATGAAACTGGACCACTGTCTTCTTATACCACACACAAACATTAACTCAACATGGATTAAACACTTGAATGTAAGAACTGAAACCATAAAACCCCTAAATGAAAACACAGGTGGTAAGCTCCCTGATGTCAGTACTGGGGATGATGATTTAGATTTGACACCCAAAGTAAAGGCAACAAAAGCAAAAATAGACACGTAAAGCCACATCAAATGAAAAAGCTTCCACACAGCAAAGGAAACCATGAACAAAATGAAAAAGTAACAGACTGACTAGGAGATGTTTGCAAATCATGTATCTGATAAAGGGTCAATACCCAAAATATATGAAGAACTCCTACAACTCAACGGAAAAATATAATCCAATTAAAAAACAGGCAAAGGGCCCGAACAGACATTTTTCCCAAAGACCTACAGATGGCCAACAGGTACATGAAAAGATGCTCAACGTCGCTCACCATCAGGGAAATACAAATCAAAACTACAGTGGGCGATCACCTCATGCCTGTCAGAATGGCTGAAATCAAAAGACAGGAAATAACCAGTGTTGGCCAGGATGTGTACAGGAACCCTTTCACACTCGCTGCTGGTGGGAACATAGATGGGCGCAGCCACCATGGGAAAGAGCGGAAGGCCCGCAGAAAAGTAAGAGTAGGCCCAGCCTGTGATCCAGCAATCCCACTTCTGCATTTATCTGAAGGAAATGAAAACATTAATCCGACAGGATATCTGCACCCTTGTGTTCACCGCAGCATTATTTACAAGAGCCAAGAGACGGAAACGACCCAAAAGTCCATCAGTGGGTGAAAGGATAAGAAACTATACTGGAATATTACTCATCCATCAAAAAACAAGCAAACACACACACACACACACACACACAAATCCTGCCATTTTCAACAACATGGGTAAAACTTGAGGATATTATGCTGAGTGAAATAAGTCAGGATAAGATAAACACTTATGATCTCGTGTATGTGGAATCTCGGAGCATGCAGAGAAAACCCCAGCATGGGTACAGAGAGGAGACGGTGGTCGCCTGAGGTGGGGATGGGGAGTGGGCGAACCACGTGGAAGGGGTCAAAGTTACACGTTTCCAGTTATGCAATGACTAAGTCCTGGGGACCCCGTACAGCATGCTGACCACACGTAATAACAGTGTGCTGCATGTCTGAAGGCAGTTAGAGCAGACCTTGAAAGTTAGCTCAAGAAGAAACATCATAACCGCGTCGTGAGATGGCAATTGGGCTTGTTAGGATCGCTGTGTAACAGCTATGATACCCACTCACTACGCTGTACACCTGAAACTAGTACGTCAATTACCACTCAGTAAAAAAATTAATCACAGGGTGCCTGGGTGGCTCAGTTGGTGAAGGGTCTGCCTTCAGCTCAGGTCATGATCCAGAGTCCTGGGATCGAGCCCCGCATAGGGCTCCCTGATCAGCCGGGAGCCTGCATCTCCCTCTCCCTCTGCCTGCCGCTCCCCCTGCTCATGCTCTCTCTCTCTGTCAAATAAACAAATAAAATCTTAAAAAAAAAAATCAACCCGTGTAAAGTGTCCCAAGACCACCATGTTCAAGAACCATGGCTCTAAAAAATACTCTGAACATCTTGAACTCCATTCAAGCCCAATAACCAAGTAACAGCATCTACATGGAGTATGTTAAGACAGGTGTCCCTGGATAATGACATCTGCGAGTACACAGCAGACATTACTCTGTATTCATTTAGTAGAAGAATGTGGACACTATCACATTAGCCTTCCTCTTGTTAAATCTGGACGTCTACTCTGGGTTTCGGGAGCCCAGTTCTGAAGCCTCCGAGACACGAGCTGATAAAAAGGTACACGCAGAGGCCGGGGGAGGCCTCCATGAGCTCCGGGAGTCAGATTCAGCGACCCCTCACAATCCCCTAGTCCCGCAAGGTGCCCAGAAAACTTCAGAGAAGGAAGGAAAATAAGGACCTGGTCTCTCAGCCTAGACTCTGGGGCCCGCCTGTCCCATTTCTCCGTCAGGGAGCTTCAAGTGTTTAGGATCTGACTCTACAGAAGCCTCCAGCTGTTTTCACAGCAAGTGAAGGTCAGAGGAAGCGCACGGCCACGGTCCTGCAGCTACAAATAACAGAAGTGAAGGAAGCGGATCCCACAGTCTAGAAAACACTACCCACTGCCTTTTCTGCAGGGGCCACAGTCAGGCCTGCCCCACATGCCCCAGGCTAGACAAGCTTCCCACCCCCAACCCACTGTTTCTGGCTCATGGTGACTATCCAGATATGAATAAGAGAAAAGTAAGAAAAAAACAGGGTGCTTGAGTGGCTCTGTCAGTTAAGCAGCCAACTCCTGGTTTTGGATCAGGTCATAATCTCAGGGCATGGGATTGAGCCCCACATTGGGCTCCACACTCAGTGGGGCATCTGCTTGGGGTTCTCTCTCTCCCTCTGCCCCTCCTTGCCTCTAGCATTCTCTCTCTCAAATAAATAAATCTTTTGAAAAGAAAGTAAAAGAAACAGGGTAAAACACAACTGGTTGGTTGGTAACTGTATCTGCTTTCCTTGTTGCCCGCCCACATTTGGCTCGCATTGGCCAAAAGCCATTCTCTATACTTTTCTGGGGGCTTCATAGATCAGCAACTCAAAATACTACCCCTCGTTAGTGTGGCTAGAATAATTCATGGACCACAAGCGCCCAGGGGTTTTCTCACTCTCGCAAGCTGTGCATTTTCTGTCATGTCCTGAGAAAGACAATTATGCAAAGCTGGCCCAGCAGAAACAGGACCAAACCAGGGGAGTGGGGTTAGCAACCTTCATGATGTTTTTTATTTCCCTGTCACCAAGTTCCCAACTCACTGTCCAACATAACACAGGGCTGAAGAACTCAAGTACCATTTTTTTTAAAGATTTTATTTATTTATTTGACAGGCAGAGATCACAAGTAGGCAGAGAGGCAGGCAGAGAGAGTGGAAAGGAAGCAGGCTCTCCGCTGAGCAGAGAGCCCGATGCAGAACTCGATCCCAGGACCCTGAGATCATGACCTGAGCTGAAGGCAGCAGATTAACCCACTGAGCCACCCAGGCACTCTCAAGTACCATTTTCTATTTCCCTTTCCAAAAATAAAAGCTTATGTATTTGGTTCACCCCAAGTCAAGTCTCAGATACCAGTGAGATTTGTTGCACTAGGAAAACAGTTAGTTTTTAGGCTAACTAAATAGTTAGTCTTTAGGCCTTGAGAGGCAACTTTCATTTCTTCTGAAAGAGGAAAAGCTGAAAAAATGAATTTCCCTCAAAAAGAGTTAAGGGGAAAAAAAAGGAAAAAGAAATTAAAATAGATAAATAAATATACAGTGGAAAAAAGTCTCTTCAATAAATAGTGTTGGGAAAATTGGACAGCTATGTGTAGAAGAATGAAACTCGACCATTCTCTTACACCATACAAAAAGATAAAATCGAAATGGATAAAAGACCTCAATGTGAGGCAGGAATCCGTCAGAATCCTAGAGGAGAACATAGGCAGTAACTTCTTTAATATCGGCTACAGCAACTTCTTTCAAGATATGTCTCCAAAGGCAAAGGAAACAAAAGCAAAAATGAATTTTGGGGGCTTCATCAAGAGCAAAAGCTTCTGCACAGCAAAAGAAACAGTAAACAAAACAAAGAAGCAACCCACGGAATGGGAGAAGATATTTGCAAATGACATTACAGACAAAGGGCTGATATCCAGGATCTATAAAGAACTTCTCAAACTCAACACACACAAAACAGATAACCACATCAAAAAATGGGCAGAAGACATAAAAAGACACTTTTCCAATGAAGACATACAAATGGCTAACAGACACATGAAAAAATGTTCATCATCATCATTAGCCATCAGGGAGATTCAAATCAAAGCCACATTGAGATCACCACCTTGCACCAGTTCGAACAGCCAAAATTCACAAGACAGGAAACAACGTGTGTTGGAGAGGATGTGGAGAAAGGGGAACCCTCTTACACTGTTGGTGAGAATGCAAGTTGGTGAAGCCCAAGTTGGAGAACAGTGTGGAGATTCCTTAAGAAATTAAAAATAGAGCTTCCCTACGACCCTGCAATTGCACTTCTGGGTATTTACCCCAAAGATACAGATGTAGTGAAAAGAAGGGCCATCTGCATCCCCAAGTTCATAGCAGCAATGGCCACAGTTGCCAAACTGTGGAAAGAACCAAGATGCCCTTCAACGGATGAATGGATAAGGAAGATACGGTCCATATACACTATGGAGTATTATGCCTCCATCAGAAAGGATGAATACCCAACTTATGGTATCAATATGGATGGGACTGGAAGAGATTATGCTGAATGAAATAAGTCAAGCCGAGAGAGTCAATTATCATATGGTTTCGCTTATCTTTGGAGCATAAGGAATAACATGGAGGCCATGGGGAGATGGAGAGGAGAAGGGAGTTGGGCGAAATCAGAGGAGGAGATGAAGCATGAGAGACTATGGACTCTGAAAAACAATCTGAGGGTTTTGGAGGGGAGGTGGGAGGGGTGAGCCTGGTGGTGGGTATTAAGGAGGGCACATATTGCATGGAGCACTGGGTGTGGTGCATAAACAATGAATTCTGGAACACTGAAAAGAAATTTTAAAAAATAAAACTAAAAATAAACAAACAACTAAATAAATCAGAGGTAAGGGAGAAGACCGTCTCAGGCAGACAAGGGAACTTTTTACATCACAACAGGACGAAAGAGGCCTGCTCCTGAAAATCTAAGGTCAAGCCCCAACGGCATGCGTTGTGATGAGAAGCAGGAGACAGTTTCCACAACTAGAAAATGGTTTACTCACAAGGTCCTTCGCAGGGTTTCTAACTCGGAAGAAGTAAACGACTAAGGTGGTGGGTAAGAGCTCCCACATGAAGAGGACCACCCCAAACACCACGTATCCGGCGTCTCCCAGCTGGTTCTTCAGATCCGCCTGTTGAGAAGTGAGGGGAGGCGTGCAGTCAGCACACTGAGGTTTTGCTCTGGTTCTTACTAACGTGAAGAAAGGCTAATTCTGATACGGTGCAATTCCTTCCCCCCTGCAACGTGCATGTGGAAATCAGGTAATAACCCAGGTGGGGAGTCATTCCAACCACACAGGGCAGAGAATTCTTATCTTCAAAACAGTCAAGCGTGGGAACTGCCCATCTCTGACAGTTATTACGTCACCCTCCAAAACCTCATTTCCAAGCTAAATCTCTTGAAGGTAAGTCTTCTTGCCTTCAACAATCAAATAGGGAGATGTTAGGTCTCTCCCTCCCACATTTTTTTCAAAGATTTTTTTTTAATTTATTTTATTTATTTGCGCGAGAGAAAGAGAGAGTGTGGGAGAGACAGCACAAGAGGGAAGAAGGTCAGAGGGAGAAGCAGATTCTCCACAGAGCTGGAAGCCCGATTCGGGATTCGATCCTCGGACTCCGGGATCATGACCTGAACTGAAGGCAGCTGCTTAACCAGTGAACGACCCAGGTGCCCTCCCTCCCATATCTTTGAGGACAGCATGTAACTGTCACCCTCTGTCTCATCCCTGGGATAAACCCATCAATTTTTTAAACTTCTCTTCCTGTTCCCTATATCCTATTCTTTATCCTTTAAAGCTGATTGCAGGGGAGATCACCTGGAAAAAAACTGTTTCCAGACCAGGATGTTTGTCTGGACCAGTGGGATGGCCGAACAGGCCTGGTGTGTAGTCTGTCCCCCGTCTGCAGGGCCCAGGATATGCACAGGGTCACATCTGGGCAGCTCTCCCACAAAGGGCAGTGTTTCAGACAAAGTGCACCAAAACCAAACCATGAAAAGCCGATCACCTAAATAATCCTTCTACCTTCTTCTAGTGCATCGTGTTTGGAGACAGTAGCCCCTCCAGGAAACCGTCTCCCCATCTCTGTATCTCGCTTCCCTTCTCTAACTCAGCTGGGTAGCACACTGGCCCCTTCCATTCTACATGGATAGTGCACAGCTTGGGGCCAGCAACACACGGGTCTAGATATTCATAAATAAACATTCCCCCTAAAAACAACAGAATTTTTAAAACTGTGTTATTTTAAGTTTGTTACCATTATAAGCCCTTACTGGAAAGAAAAACCAAAATAATTATTTTGTTAAAACCTAACCTCTAAGCTGTGAAGTGTGTAAACCTGGTGATTCACAGACCTGTACCCCTGGGGATAAAAACATATGTTTATAAAAAATAAAAAATTAAAAAAAAAAACCTAACCTCTAGTGTTTAATGGGTATGGGGTAGCAGTTTGGGAGGACGAGCACGTTCTCGAGACAGACAGCGGTGACAGCTGCCCAGCAAGGGGACAGTGCTGAATGCCAGGCTGCTGCCATCTGCCCGGAAGTTGTTACGAGAGTAGCCATTGATGGACATTTCACTATAATGAAATCCTTCAGGTCTTATGAGTAAGTCTCTCATTTATTGTTCCAAGATTCAATTTTTATATATTTGATTTTCCCCAAACAGGGCACACCTTTGGCAGAGCCTTGCCCAAATCTCTCCCATCCTATATAGAGGGGATTGGTCTGGGCAGTGGTGGTCTGAACCCTTCCGAATTCTAGCCCCTTCCCTGTGCCCCTTCCGAATTTCATCCTGTCCTCCCACGCTTATCGGGGTCACTTGATGTCTTCTTCTGGAGTGTGAATCCAGCCCAGCGAGGGAGCACTGCTGGGACTGGAGACGTGCGTTTTCTAGAGTTGAGCATTCGGTGTTTTCCTAGGGACAGTTAAGGAGCTTTCCGTAATTCAATCCAGTAGAGCCTATTATAAAGCAGAAGTTCTGCGTGTTGTAATGGCTTATCTGTGTGTCTGTTTTCCTCAGGGGACATAAACTCCTGCTGTGGGGCAGGCAGGCCATCTGTGTGCGTTTGTACCCCCAGCGCTCTGTCCTGCATGACAGACAAAGAACCGGTATTTCTCAAACGAGAGGATGCGACCTCATTCCCATTCTTTTTTTATTTTTGGCTTTTGTGAACAAGAATGCCAGATGATATGTCACTACCTTTGTTCGTGGCTTTATAACTTACGACTCATGAGTTTCTAGCATATTATTAAAAGGGCAAGAATATCATGGGGTCACCGCTGGTAAAATAAGATTTTGCTCACACCTTCAACCCCCCAGTCATTTTTGTCTCAATCTTCTCAAATGCTGTCTCCATGCTCCACTTTTAAAAAACCATAGTTTTAGGAATGCCTGGATGGGTCAGTCATTAAGCATCTGCTTTCGGCTCAGGTTGTGCTCCCAGGGTCATGGAATCAAGCCCCGCATCGGGCTCCCTGCTCTGTGGAGAGTCTGCTTCTGCCTCTGCCACTGCTGCTGCTTGTGCTCGCTCTCTCTCTGACAAATAAATATAATCTTAAAAAAATAAAGCCATGGTTTTATGTATTTTCTGAAATCTGCATACAATCTGTTTCACCGAGGCAAACTTCACTTTTAATAAAACCATCTTACATTTATATGGAAGAACTTAAAAATGTTTTAAGTACCATTTGCCAGGAGCCCCAGAAATTAGTGTGTGTGTGTGTGTGTGTGTGTGTGTGTGTGTGCGCGTGCACGTGCAAGCATGCCTGTGCACCTAGATGCTAGTTGTCTCAGAAGATGTGAGCTGCGACAAGCCAGGTACTATGATCCCATCTGACAGACATGGACACAGATACCACCCAGGTACATGACGGCCAAGGTCACCCAGCAATGCAGCAGCAAAAGCAAGGAGCCTCTCTCTGCCACATGGGGTGCTGTGAAGCAAAGGGTCGCTGTTCGGGGGACACATCACCAGTGCCCACTGACCTGGTCTGAGACATTGTACCAGTCGTAATCAAAGGAATGGACATTTTTGCTCTGGGAGAATGACAGGATGAACAGGTTGTAGCAGGCTCAGGAGGTGTAGAGAAGGATGACGGTCACTCCGATGGCTGTCACTTGACACACAGAGGAGCCCTGGAAAAGAGGGAGCCATGAGGGGAGCACCCATTCCAGGTCCAGCACACCAGCCTCATCATGCCCTGGCTTCAGACCTGATAAACCCTTCAGCTCTCGGGGCCACAAACCGTGGTGTCCGCTCTCAGCAGTAAACCCACACCCAAACCTCACCTCACCCCACACCCCCTCCTCAAATGTCAAAGGATCTCCATACAGATGCTTCCAAATCTGGGAGTTGGTTTGGAGAAGCCTTAAAATAGAGGCCATTTGCCTAAAGCCCAGGTTTGTAAGAATGAGAAAGTCAGGTGGTTTATGCTGTTCAATCTCCAGGATCTCCCAACTTGGGAGCCCACTGCCCAGCATCCAGCCCAGGGACAACTGACCCCAGCAAGGTGACAACCAACCCCAGCAAGGTGGGGGAGCGGTCCTGTGGACCATGGCCCTGGGCAGGGAGCACTTCCTCAAATTCCAGAATCTTCTAGGCTGGAAGCCCTGGTCTCACTCCAGACTTGGAAATACATGGAAATTGGTGATTTGTACCCCCATTTATGAAGCTATCAATTTACAGTCCATTAAAGGACCCTAAGCTAGAAACATATAGTTAATGTGACCAAAAAAAATGAAACAGGATTTTGAAATTTGCATTGAGAAATCATACATCAACAAGATACTATTTTATTTTGCCAGCAGCAGTTTAACAGCATGTTTGCCACAGGGCTGATCTAAATAGTTATTTGACAACCAAAATGTAACTCTTCCCATAAAACCCACAATTCTGGTTTTTTTAAAGCCTTGGATAGCCCTCACATGGGAGACAGTACAAACAACAGACAAAACTTGTGTCAAAATCAAGTCTGAAATCTGTCAAAACTCATACATGAAAAAACTACTCCTGCCATACTCAAGTCTCGAGGGATCTCGCCAGAGGTCAGCCTGATCACGGATGCCTTGTGAAGGCTTGGGGTTTCTGAGGTCAGATTTTAGTCTACTGGTCACTACTGGAGGCACAATATCATGGGTCACAGAGCTCCCCACGGTTTTCAGACATAAGACTATTTATAGCCAGGTGGCAAAGAAGGCAGACATGGGGGTCGGCCAGACAGTGGGGTCTGCTGGACAGCGGGAGTCCCCCAGACAGGGGGTCAGCCAGACAGAGGGTCCACCAGAGGATATGGTTAGAAGCAGAGGAATTAGAGAAATCATTCAATCATTGCACAAGTGCAAAAACCAAGGCCCCTTCCCCAGCCTCCATTCTTCCCTGGGCTTCCCAACCAAGGAAGACTCGGGGTGAGGCCGATCAGGGGCCCAGAAGTATGTCAGCTCTTCCCTAGAACTCTGGGGAAAGGAAGAGCAAACGGGCATTCTAGGGTGCACAGCACACAGCAAACCAAGCCGGCCTCTCCTGCCGGCTGCCTCCATCTCTGAGAGCACGGTGCAGGGGCCGGCCTGAACTCCAGGGGGCAGTGTCCTCTCTGGAGTGTCCACGGTCTTCTCCTGGGCGCATCAGTCAGTCCTGAGGGGAGCCTCCATCCACATCTGCAGAGCCTGCGGCCAGACTGTGAATCGGAAGCCTGGCTCTCGGTCTCTGGGCTACGTAGGGCAACGCCAGGTACTGACCTCCAGGGCCTGGTCTCCCAGAGATCTCGGAGGACACCATGAACTTACACAGGCCGAATGCAGATCTCAAAATGCCTGAAACACAGGGCACACTAGGCGAGTGTTTCTACTAGTCTCATCGGCACAAGCAATCAGCGAGTCCTTTAAAATGCTGGTTAAACACTGTGTCTACACACAGGCCGCCTCCCTGCCAGTAATTCCTCACACTCCCACACATCAAAGCAACTCTTCTCACGTATGAAGTTCAAGGAACGACACCGCTCCGGGTTTGGGCAGCAGGGTGCAGCCAACCATTTGCAGGTCAGATGTGGAAGGTGTCTGTGACTGGGAGACTGTTTTTGGAGTCGGCTTAATGAAGGGATCTTGACCACATGTCCACCTACCTTTGACTCCAAGTAAATGTTGGCCAAGGACATCTTCGAGATTTTGTAGAGACAGACGGAGAGGGAGACAGCACACAGCACGAAGAGCGTGTCGTTGATGGCCACGTGCACCGAGACGATGACCTTCCTCTCCCAGCTGCCTGTCTTCACCAGCACCGTGCAGGTCAGATTCACCAACAGGAAAATGAGGCTGATGAAGAGCGAGGCCAGGTAGAGGGGCAGCCTGGGGAGAACAGAGAGCGCAGTCAGCCCCACGCCCTGCCTGCTGGCTGCGTTTCTGGATCAACCCGCAAGGAATGCGGGGCCCGTTCCATTAACGGCTGGAAGCGGACATGCCAGCGCGGACACGCAGAGCACAGGTTTGGGGAGCAGCTGCTCTCACGTGCAGATCACAAACCAGCTACAGACAGTGCCCTCAGGAAGCTGCCCGAGCCCTGCTTTTCCTGCCGCTGGGAGGTGGTCAGATCTGCCGCAGCCCCTGCCCAGGGCTGAACAGACACCAGCTGGCTGGGTCCCTGGCCGTTTGTGACCCACAGATTCCCGGAGCTGCCTGCTTCCTTGTGACCAGCGCACGGCCAATGGACTTCTCGGACGGACTGAAACCCAAGGCCCCAGCCTCCAACTGCTTCAGGACGGCCCGTGGTGTCTACCTCCTTCGGTAAACAAGCCGACAAGGAACAGACGTGCAGGGCTCAAAATCAGACTGGGTCTACGTTGACTACGTCTGTAAATCCAGAAAAAGAAATCTCTCAACTAAAAGCGGTTTTGGGGGACGTGTGGGAAGCTCAGTCGTTAAGTGTCTCCCTTCAGCTCAGGTCATGATTCCGGGGTCCTGAAATCGAGTCCTGCATCAGGCTCCCTGCCTGGTGGGAAGCCTGCTTCTCCTCTCCCACTCCCCCTGCTTGTGTTGCCTTTCTTGCTGTGTCTCTATCAAATAAATAAATAAAATTGTTTAAAAAACAACAACAACAACAACAAAACAAACAAACAAACAAAAAAAACGGTTTTGAAGCTAGAGTATCCTCTAAAGATGTAACAGACCGGGACGCAAAAACCTGGATGACAGGGCGCCTGGCTGGCTCAGTCATTAGGCATCTGCCTTTGGCTCAGGTCATGGTCCCAGAGTCTTGAGATTGAGCCCCATGTCGGGATCCCTACTCAGTTGGGAACCTGCTTCTTCTTCTCCCTCTGTCTCTCCCCACTACTCGTGCTCCCTCTCTCTCTCCTGCTCTCTCTCTCCTGTAATAAAATCCTAAAAAAAAAAAAAACTCCTGAATGATAGTCCCAGCTCCAGACACTGTCACTGATAGGACCCACGGCAGGGGGGGGGAGGGGACACAGGAGAGAGAGAAGTGTAAGGAAAGTGTGAAGAAGCCGGGCATAACTCGATGCCAACCGTGTGCTGCCCATGACAACTAGCACCGTCGATGTCCCCAGCTCCCTGCCGTGCCTTTCCATCTTGGATTTTCACACAATGGCAACCCAGGCTCCACCCCACCCTCCTTCCTTCCCCTCCCCCTCCCCTCAACTGCCCAGTGTGACCCAGAGACACACGGAGCCAAGACATCAGGCCAGTCTCTCCTGCCCACTGTGGGCTGCGTTTCCTCATCTACAGAAGAGAGATGAGGTCTCCCGGCCCGCCTCAAAGGGCCGCCGTGAGAATCCATTGGGTTCGGTGCCTTCTTACCGTGTCAGTCTTCTGTCCTCACCCCACGGGGCCTCACGGCCTCACCCCAGCTTCCCCTTCGGTCAGCAGCAGCTCCTAGAAAGTCTTCACATCACCCCATCACCCTCACCTCCCAGGTCATCCCCTGCAGACCCCACACTCTCCCAGGCCCCCAGGACCTACTCCCAAACCAAAAGGGGTCAGCTTTTGGTCGCCGTCTCTCCCTGCCTTCCCAGAGCCCCGCTGTCAATCACTCCACGACCCTATGCCTGCCTCCCATTCCCGTCTGACCTGCCCCTGCACAGCCCCGGTTCCTCTTCCTCCTCCAAAATGAAGACTCTCATGCTCTCTCCTCCACCCAGGGAAACGCACTTACTCGCGCATCCTCAGATATGGCCTCGGGCGCCCAGGTTCCTACTGCTCCTCTAAAGCCACCGCCCTGTCCTACATCCAGACTCACATTCCAAACAGCCCGCCACGGGAGCCCTGTCCCCTCAGACCATGTCCAAGCCTAACTCCCTAAGTTCCTGTTCCAGGACTCCTCTCGGCTTTCCTATTTCTCCGAAAGGCACCACAGTTTCTTTGTAGTTCTAAACGATAAAGATTATACCCCAGTGCTTTTTTTATTAATTTATTTATTTTCAGCATACCAGTGTACTCATTATTTTTTCACCACCCCAGTTTAACCAGCTGTCAAGTTCAACAGATTCTTTATTCCTGCTCCCCTCGTTCTGGGCCCCCCTTTCCCATCGTCACCGACTGCATGGCCTTGTGCTTCTGTCTAAAACCAACGTGACGGTGTCCAGACTGACCCCCTCACCCTCGACTCCGCTCCAGCACCCTCCAGTCCCCTATACTTCCAATCAGTCTCCAGAGCCAGGTCAACCGATGGGCGCCCCCCATCCTTATCAGCCGGCCTGTGTGCTGGCCAGAAGCCCATCCAGGAGGTGTCCCCATCTCCCCATCTTTACACAAGCAGAGCTTTCTGCTTAAAACCTTCCTGCCCTTCCCTTTCTAACCTACCCTACTCCGTGAGCCTCTAGGACCACCTGCTAAACAGAATCCTATCCATCCAGTATTTTTTAGTTCTTTCTTTTTTAGTTTTTTTTTTTTTTTTTTTTGAGGATGAGGGAGTGCTCATGCACACAGGCAGGGGGAAGGTCAAAGAGAGAGGGAGAAGCAGGTTCCCTTCCTAGCACAGAGTCTGATGACGACATGGATCCCAGGACCCGGGGATCATGACCTGAGCTGAACTGCCTGGTTTTGTCTCAAAGAAATCAGCTGTGTTGTGAGGCTTAAGACAACATGGGCAAAGTACTTATAATCCAACATTAAGGTCAACGTCAGAGAGAAAAATCGTAAATGTGGTAAAACAACTCTGTTCTGGGAAAGGTAGATGAAAACCTACAACGGAAAACATTACTGTGTCTCCTCAGAGTTGGATGGGGTTTCTGTAGGGCAGGGCGGGGGCAGGGGCTGCACTAGATTTGGTTTCTTTCTTTCCACATGTCTCTATTCACAAACTTCCAATACTTTCCTATTTTCTGTTTTTTTTTTCTAATGAGCTTATATAACTTTCATAATGAAAAAAAAAAATCTTGCAAAACTTAACTCTTCCCTTGGGGCCTGCAGCTCTGGAAGAGAGATCGGGAGGTGTGGAGAGAGCGTGGGGCAGGGGTGGCGCAGAACAAATCCTATGGCAAGGGGGCATTTCCACGGCAACAGTGTTTGACCACCTGCCCCAGAATGACTACTTCTCAGCTCAAACATAGGGTCAGGATAAACAGCCTATAATGAGAAAAAAGACCAAAGGAAAAGGAAATCAGTGGGACTGGGCATCCGGGAGGATGACTCTGCTTGTGAGCCCAGAAGGATCAGCTTCACGCGGGTCTGCAAGTGCAGACAGTCGCTGAGGCCGCTGACCGCAGGGCCTGGGGACCGCGGTGCCTGGCCACCGCGGTGCCTGGCCTGTGGGCTGCCCATGAGCTCCATGCGCAAGAACTCTGCTCCCTCCGATGGTGAGGGGAGAGTGTCAATGGCTTGTAAAGCGTGGTTTAAATTTCTCTTCTGAGATCTGAGATTCCTTCCAGAATGGGAAAAGCAAAGCCTGGTTCGTTGTGTTTTTAACTCAAAGGTGGAGGGAAAACAATTAAAAACACCAAAAATCAGGGGCGCCTGAGTGGCTCAGTGGGTTAAAGCCTCTGCTTTCGGCTCAGGTCATGATCCCAGGGTCCTGGGATCAAGCCCCGCAATGGACTCTCTGCTCAGCAAGGAGCCTGCTTTCCTTCCTCTCTCTCTGCCTGCCTCTCTGCCTACCTGTGACCTCTGTCAAATAAATTTTTAAAAAAACAAAAAAAAGAAAAGAAAACAAACAAAAAAAAACAAACGCCGAAAATCGAAGAGTTCTGAGCCCCCACTGCGCGGTATTCACGCCTCCTAAGCCAAAGACTGACAAGCAGAGCCTGAGAAAGAGAAAAACTGAATCACATGGGCACCAACTCCAGCAAAGCTGAGTGTGCGGGTGTGTCAGGGAGAGAGGGGACTTGAGGGGAAATGAAGTGGTTCTTGGTGGGGCTGAGTATAAACCATCTTCAGAGACACGGAGCAGCTACCGGAGCAGCTCGGGGGAGAAGCTGCCACCACTTCTAGAGTGATGGCTTGTGCTTCTTTCCAAGTGAGCTGTAGTTCAGTCAGGGAAGCCAGCCTGTTCAAAAGCCAACATACCAAAGCACCTTGAGGGATAAATCATGGCCTGAAATGTCTGCAGCAACATCTAGACTAAGAGAAGTGGGGAATCGGAGCAGCTGGGGGGCTCAGTCACTGGACATCTGCCTTCCCCTCAGGTCATGATCCCAGGGTCCTGGGATCGAGTTCCCTGCTCTGCGGGGAGCCTGCTTCCCCCTCTTTCACCCCCAGTGCCTGTGTTCCCTCTCTTGCTGTCTCTCTCTCAAAAAATAAATAAAATATTAAAAAGAAAAAGAAGTGGGGGATCAAACAGAGAAGATGGAAGATGGGCATAAACACGAATAACTCTGAGCATTTCTTTATTATGACATAGGAGTCAAGAGGCTCCTCCCACTGGACTCTCACCCTCCTGGCTTCAAGAAACTCTTCGGTCTTCTCCAGCCTGAACATCTCACCCAGCTGAATTTCTCCTGGTGTTCTCTCTCCATCTCCGCAAACCCCCTCCCACTGAAAACAGCCCATCCTGGTGTCTGCACTTCGGTTCCAGGATCAAGAACTGCACCCCCCACACACACACTCCCTCACATCTAATGGACCCTACCGCCCAAGGCTCAGAGGCTGAAAACTTCTGAACCAGCCTTCCTTTCTGACCAGTGCTTTCATATTCCACTTCTATGAGAAACCGCATTACCTCAGCTTCAACCAACCACTTCCAAGGTAAGACCAGCTCCACGATCCAATCAGAATCTCTTCCTCCTTCCCAGTCTTCACCCATTCTTGGCTCCCCAGTCCCCAGGTTGATCCATATTTCTAGTCAAGAGGCTGGAGGGCTAGATTACGGGTGTGGAGGAAAGGCCAGCTATTTTCTTACCAGAGAAGGGAAGAGATTATGTACTTGGAATTGCCCCTTTAAAGGGTTCTCCTTCAGACCAACATATTTTCATGGTGGACCATCAAGTCCCAGCTGAGTAGTCTAGTAGAAACATGCACCAAACTACCCCAAAAGTAGTGAACAAAGACTTCAAGTTTAGGTGAGAAAAACTAACATGGCGCCCTGAGTCTCATGACTTCTCTCTTGGTGCCAGTACTGTCGTATTACTTTCTGAATTTCAGTTTCTTTGGATATAAAATGGAGATCAAAATATACATTTTCATGATCTTAGAAGTTCTCATCATAAGAAACAACAAATTTTGTAACCATGTTCGGTAATAGATGTTAACTAGACTTACTGAAGTGGTCATTTTGCAATAGGCCAATATCAAATCATCCTGTGGGATACTGGAAACTAATATAATGTTGTATGTCAATTATATCTCGAGAAAAATACACTTTCAGAATTTTAAATAAAAAGTGTTCATAAATTTAAAATTACATATTTAAATAAAATACAATATGCACACATTTTTACATATTTTTAAAGCCACAAAATAATTAAATTTTCATTTTGATTCAAGAAGGTAAGTGGCCGAGGGGCACCTGGGTGGCTCAGTGGGTTAAAGCCTCTGCCTTCGGCTCAGGTCATGGTCCCAGGGTCCTGGGATCGAGCCCCACATCGGGCTCTCTGCTCAGCAGGGAGCCTGTTTCCTCCTCTCTCTCTCTCTCTCTCTCTCTCTCTCTCTGCCTACCTGTGATCTCTATCTGTCAAACAAATAAATTAAAAAAAAAAAAAAAAAAAAAAAAGAAGGTAAGTGGCCGAAATTGCTTTCCCAGAAATGTCTGCTCATGGCACTGGAGCTCACCTGGGCAGGGACATCAGAACGCCACACAGCTGCCCCATGTCTTCTGAATGCCTTGCATCCTTTCCCCTTTGACCAAGTCTGACCATTCTTTAAGCCACCGGTTTCTTTGCTCTTGGGAGTGCTGGGGTTACAGACCTCTAAAAATTTGGGGAAGCCTAAAAACCTTCTCTATAGGAAAAACAAGCCTATCCACCCCTTCATGTAAACTTGCCACATAATTTAAGGCGCTCCCTTCCAGGTTACGAGCCCACCCTTTCAGCCCAGCACTGACTGACTTTCCACGAAACTCCTGTGGCTCTCACAGTACACAGCAGACCAGGCCAGAGACTGCCCAATACCCCAAACATCACCTGCTTCATCGGATTCTGGGAGTTTCAGCATTGTTCAGGATACCTGCACAGGGTGTTGGCTCCTCAAGGACACAAGCTACATTTCTGCCTCAGGCTGCCTAACCAAGTCCTAAATAGTCGAAAATATATTTTCCAAATGAGGATGGAAATCCCCCCAGGTACTTACCGGTATTTGAGTAATTCTGGAGAATATTTTGACTTGGCTTTGAAAATCACCTGCAACGACAGACAGCATCAGAGCTGGGACACAGTATACTGTCACCGACAACCCAGCACCGTCCCTCGCAAGTCCTCTTTCCCTTTACACCAGCCGCCAGGGCCTGGTTCTGAAACTGAGACGTCGGCTTTGTGAGACTGTTTGTTAAGCTAAAGACTCTTCAAGCTCTCCACACAATTCCAAAAGTAAAGATATTTATTAAGTGCCTGCCTTCAGCATCCTGACTGAGGCCCGCATCGGGCTCTGCACTCAATGGGAAGGCTCCTTCTCCCTCTCCCATCCACCCTGTTTTCTGTTCTTTCTCTCGCTGTCTGTCTCCATCAAATAAATAAAATATATTTTTTTAAAATAATGGAAAGGGTGGGGCGCCTGGGTGACTCAGTGGGTTAGACCTCTGCCTTCAGCTCAGGTCATGATCTCAGGGTCCTGGGACTGAGCCCCGCATTGGGCTCCCTGCTCAGTGGAGAGCCTGCTTCCTCCTCTCTCTCTCTGCCTGCCTCTCTGCCTACTTGTGATCTCTGTCTGTCAAGTAAATAAATAAAATCTTAAAAGAAAAAAAAATTTTTAATTATGGAAAGTGTTAAAAAAGGCGGGGAGAGTAAAGGTATTAATGGTCTACCACAGCCAAGTACTTCTCTTAGTAAGATTCACACCTGTACTTCCCCTAAAGATCAACAGTCCGCCCTCACCCTTCCTTAGAATTTTCACTGGCATCAAATCTGTGTTGTTTGAACGTAAGCGTCCACCCACAGAGGTCTCAAGTTCGGCAGCCTACTTCCAAAGTCTCTGGGCTATCGAAGCATCAAATGACCATTATTTACAGGAGAAAACATCATGTGTCGGAATCTCTCCACATCTTTCATGTGCTGCCCCATCGCAGATTATGTCCACACAGGGCACAGCGGCCAGCCTGGCAGAGCCTCTGAGGAGGCAGAGGAGAGGGAAGGTAGGTGGCAGCTCCCACTCCAGCCCCAGCTGCGACGTGGCCTCTATGGCCACAGCACGTGCACGTGGGGGCTTCTGAGGCAAGGGCAGGTGGCCCCCAGGGGTGTTGGCGGGCTGCCCGGGGGACTGAGATGGGGTAATGTGCTCATGGCTGTGCTCTCCCCAGATCCCTGGTGTCCATGGGGTGGGGGCAACCCTGAAAGAAGGGCGAAGCCCCTGCTGTGGATCGTATTGGGACCCATGTCCCTTGCTGTCCAGCAAGGCCTCTGCACTGAGTTCCCAGACCTGCTCCCAGCCTGGCCTGGCCCTGGCCCCTCTTGGACCCACCCCTCCCCACCAACCTAACACACGCTCTCCCACTTCTCAGCTCTCTTTGTGTTCGGGGCTTCTCCCACATTTTGCTCAGTGCCTGAAAATAGCTAAGGGACTGACACATTGCCTGAGCTGGATGGAGGGAAGGACAAGGGAGAACAGGGTGGGCAGCATGAGAGTGGGGGAAGGGAGGAGAGAACAGGCAGCTCTGGGACCTCTGAGGCCACACAGGAGTTAAATATCATTGTCCCCCTGCCTCAGGAAGACTCAGTGAGAAATATGTGTGCAAGAGGGATATCTGAAGTAACCCCAGGAGATTCTTTGGTGGATCCCAAGTATGTGGCTAAGCGTGCTGACGCGGAGGTCATAGGGAGCCTCCATGGGGACTGTTTGGGTCAGTTTCCAGAGTACATCTGCAACAGGAGAAGCCATTTCCCTTGGGGGCCTTCTAAAAGGCATTCACCTGAGGACCCTCAGTAGGTAATTCTGACTTATATGTGCACAAGAGCCACTGTGGAAAACAGTATGGAGAGCCTTCAAAACATTTAAGAAGAAAGATCATATCATCTGGTAATTCCACTACCGGGTATTTACCCAAAGACAACGAAAACACTCATTTGAAAAGATATCTGCGCCCCTATGTTCACTGCAGCATTATTTCCAACAGCCGAGATATGGAAGCAACCTAAGAATCCCCTGACAGATGACTGGATAAAGAAGACAGGGTATGTATACACAATGGAATATTACTTGGTCTTAAAAAAGAATGAAATTTGCCATTTGCAACAACGTGGATGGACGTATGGGGTATTATGCTAAGTGAGATAAGTCAGAGAAAGACAAGGACTGTATGATTTCACATCGATGGGGCATCTGAAAAAAACAAAAACAAACAAGCAGACTCTGCAATGCAGCAAAACTGGTGGTGGCCAGAGGAGAGGTGGGTGGGGGGATGGGTAAAATAGGTGATGGGGTTTAAGATGTACAAGCTTTCAGTTATAAAATAAATAACTCACAGAGATGAAAAGTATAGCACAGGGAAGATGGTCGCTATTGCAATGACGTGGGACAGTGACAGATGGTGACCACACTCATGGTGAGCACGGAGTAATGCACAGACTTGCCCAATCACTATGTTGTACACCTGAAACTATTATAACACTGTGTGTCAATTATACTTCAATTAAAGGGGAAGAAGGAATCACCTGGGGAACTTGCTAAAAAGATGCAAATCCCACAGCCCCACCTGGGGAGGACTCTGGGGAGGGGCCCAGGAACCTCCATGTCACTAAATTCCCCAGCCCAGGTGATTCTGACTCAGCTAGTCCAAGGACCACCGCTTGAGTAGCTTCGCAACCATTCACTTACAACACGCGGAAAGAGGCGATCGCAGTAACCGGATGACATGGAGAGTCAGGGCACAGTGCAGAGATCAGGGGATGCTGGGGGTCCACGGACAGCCCCCCAGCCAGACCTCCCTCCGATGTCCAGTCACGCACTGCCACGAGAGACTCTCAGGAACAGACTCCGTATCTGGGGAGCAGGACATGCAGATACTCCCACAGACTTTACAGGAAACAAATCTACCCATCCCCCTGCCCCCACTTAAACCACACTTTCCAAGCTTCATAGGTAAGCATTCTGAACCTACAAATGATTTTGCTTCTGACATGACTTCTGTATCTGTCCCACACTGTTTTTTGAAAGAAGTAGGAAGTAGGAGTTGACATTACAAATAAATTGAAATGTCTGGTAATTAGACAAATATGTGGCAAAGGACACTGCCCTTACTGTAAAGGGGTCCTTAGTCCAGCTTCACCTGACAATCTCCCCTGGGATTTTAGGCAAGTCCCATCACCTTTGGTGTTTCTCTGTAGCTTGTAAGGAGAAATGTTACAAAACAACTTCTCTTAGGAACAGATTAATGCGGGACTCCAAAGATTTGCTACAAAATATGACCATTTCACACAACACAGAACAATGGTTTTGGAAAAATTCTCCTTAAATAGTACTTGGGGACCTTGCTTTTAATAATTCTTTATTATTTAAAAATGCTAGTAGTTTTTAACTAAGAATTCACAGATATTGGGCATCTAAGTTGGTTAAGCATCTGCTTTAGCTCAGCTCATGTTCCTGAGGTCCTGGGATCCAGCCTCACATTGGGCTCTTGACTTGGAGGGGAGCCTGCCCCTCCCTCTCCTCTGCCTGCTGCTCCTCCTGCTTGTGCTCTCTCTTTCATTCTTTGTAAAATAAATAAATAAAATCTTAAAAAAAAAAAAAGAATTCACAGACATCGAAGCACAGAGAAAACACTACAGTATTTTTAAAAAGTGCCTGACCTTGTCAATATGCAAATATTTTTAATACTGTGCCACACTTAGTGGGCTTGGTTGGTGGTGGGTAACTTCAGCCCGAGTGACTCACCCGCCAGGCCTACCCCGGTGCTCCCAGGCACGGCCCAAGCACACTCCACAGGACAGCATCCCCCAGACAGGGGACAACGAGGGGGTCACAACCAACTCAGCTCTGTGCAAAGCGCTAGCAGGACTGAGAGAAAACTGTGACAGTCCTGCCTTCAACAGGCCTACAGCTAGAAAGGAAAGACCTAGAGGTGACGAGCCGGGATGCAGACCAGAAGGCTGCAGCCTCCGCTGGTCTGAGCTCAGGCAGCGAGCAGGTGGGCACCACCTCGTGGGGGGCACCTTGGCATCCTCCATGCCCAGCCCCCACAGCCCCATCCGCACATGTTCCGCTGGGAGTGGACTGCACAGAGACAGGTGCGGGAGGCCGGCGTCCAAGGCCAGCCCGGACCTGGAACACCCTTCCTGGAACACAGGGAAGGACAGGGTTTCCAGCTGTGATGGTCAAATACGCGGTCTAGCATGTAAGACTTGTCGGCAATCACGCGCTCTGCCCCAACGCCTCCCCTTGCACACACTTACTCTGAGCCAGGGCTTCTCAGGGCGTTCCTACAGAATTGAGAACTAATAAATGCTCCTAGAAATTAAGCGTCAAATGATCAAATAAATTTAGAAACAGCTAGGCTACATGGTTTTCCCACAGGGAAATTCCCAGTCTTTAAATGACTGCTGCAATCGAGAAAACACGTAGCACGCAGCAGTTTTCCGAACTTACTTGGCCATTTACAGTCTTCTGAGTGTTCTGAGGAACAGAGTTTGGGAAACACTGCCCTAGCCACCAAGCATGGACAGACACTGCCCATGCCACTGTTCACCAGAGCCTTAGTAAAAGTCACGGTGATTGTAACACAACAAAGAAGGGTAACTTTAAAACAATACTCAGACACCCCCCCATTATGCAGGGCCACCAGCCATGCAGCCCCCAGAGCTCGAGGGGTCTATGGGTGAGGCGTTCCACCCTGAGGGGGCCCGGAGCCTCACCCACAGAGTTCAAACTCGTCCCTGCTTGGACAGGGAAAGTCGTCACCAGGGAAAGACACAACCTGATCTTGAGTAAATCATCTGATGCTCTCGAAACTAACAGCCAAAGTGACAACCACATCAAAAGACAAGCCTGACCAGGATTTGTAAAACTCAATCCACAGCCAATCATCCGTGACACATCTAGGTCTTAATGCAGCTGGGTGTACTCAAGCTAAGAAAATCCTCCTTTATTCTTCAATTCTTAATGTTAAGGTCCTTCAAGTTGCACTTAAATTCCTGGCATTTTTTAACTGCAATGTATGTATACACACAGGCACACACACACCCACACACGTACAAATACATATGCACATTTTTACAACACAGTGTCTGTCTCCGTTACTTAAGGTGTATAAATATCCATATCGAGTCTCCAGGAAAATAAATCCAAACTCTCCTACTCACCCCCACCTCAATCTGTGCTTCAAGAGACGTCATTGAATGTTGATTCATGCCCAGAACTGGAGCTAAATGCGCTGGGTAAGTGCTGATCTCTGGCCTGCCAGAGGTCCCTTATCTCACTGCCCATCTCCTACAGTCTGCACTGGCTCTCACTGACGCTGACCGCAGCAGGGCCTGGGCTGGGAGGAGGCAGCTCCTGAGGGAGAGGCAGATGAAGATAAATCACCCGTCCCTACTTTATGGCGCTCCTGACAGCACGGGTTCTGCCTGTTTGATACAAAACCAGACCCATAAAATCGGAGAGGACGAAGACAGAGACCGTGAGAGAAGCTGAGGAACATTTTTTTTTTAAGATTATTTATTTATTTGACAGACAGAGATCACAAGTAGGCAAGGGAGGCTGGTGACAGAGAGAAAAGATGAGGCAGGCTCCCTGCTGAGCAGAGAGCCGGACACGGGGCTCGATCCCAGGATCCTGGGATCATGACCTGAGCCGAAGGCAGCGGCTTAACCGACTGAGCTACCCAGGCGCCCCATCTGAGGAACATTTGAGGCTGGACGAAAACTCGTGCCATTCTCGGGTTCAGACTGACGGGGCGAAGACCAGGTCGGCAACGTGGTGCGCGGAATCTGGACTCGAGAACTAAAGATAAGGAAGAGCTGGTCTCTGACCTCAAGAAACTCACAAGCAGACACACACACACCAGTGGTGGGAGGAGGGCAGAGAGGTGTGAGGTGATCTGAGGAGGTGGGGGGAGATGTGGACAGGTGTGAGGGGGTGTGAAAAGGTGTGGGGAGGTGCAAGGAGGCATGAAGTGGTGCAGGGAGCTGCAGGGAGGGGTGAGGAGGTGTGAGGAGGTGTGAGGGGATTTCTGGAGGTGTGAGGGGTAGGGGGAGGTGTGAGAAGACAGGAGATAGTGTGGAGAGGTATGCAGAGGCATGAGGAGGTGTGACAGGATGTGGGAAGGCACAAGAAGTGTGAGGGGGTATGAGGAGATATGAGGTGGGAGGTATAAGGGGGCAGATGAGGTATGATGAGGCATGAGCTCAGGTAAGAGAGAGTGTGGGGAGGTGAGAGATGGGAGGTGGGAGGGGGCATGCGAGGGTGTGAGGAGACATGATATGGCACGAGGAGGCATGAGGCAGGGAGGTGTGAGGAGAGGAGGCTGCTGGGCAAGGGGCACTTCAGCACCCTGGGGAGGGCAGCGTCACAGCCATAGGGCTAGGCCGTGAGGCAGCGGCCAAGGCTGGGAAGGCCCGTTGGGCCTGGGCAGCGGGACGCAAGAGGATGGGATGGGGGTGACCCAGTCAGCAATCAGGGTGCAGGGGTGAGGATGAGATGCAAAGGGCCTCTGTGGGCTGAGCAGGAAGGGGAGACAGAGGCAAATCAAAGACAGAAGGTAAGTGAGGAATGGTCCGGTCGGGGGTCAGGGAGACACAGGGAGTGACCACTCAGGCTACAGCGTTTCTTTCAGGGCTGATGAAAATCTTCCAAAATCGGCAGCGGGAAGGCTGCGCAAGGCTGAGACTACAGCGTCCCTGAAACGGGGCGCCGCCTGGAAGGGGGGGTGTCCCCACAAACACGCAGGAGCGGCAGGGAATGAGCAGCGGAGCAGGGATGGAGGGGCCTGGGCGGGGCCAGGCCCAGCAGAGGGGGAAGGGGAGCACTGCAGGCGGGGGTGCTCTGGCGGAATGAAAGAGGGAGGCCCCGCACAGGGGCTGGGACCATGGTTTTAGGATGGGGAGACCCAGACAATGAGAAGGGCTCTGGGTGTCAGACTGAGAGAGGGAGAAGCCAGACAGCAGAGAGCGGTTGATGGTGCCCCAGAGGGAGGCAGACGGCAAGAAACTGAGGGGGCCCAAGAGCGGTCGCAGAGACGGCCGGTGGCCCTGGGGGACTGTGCGGTCTGGCTGGAACCCTGATGTGCAGGGACAGTCCGAGGTGCTTCCTGGGGAAAGAGAAAGGTGAACAAAGGGACCAGGTCTTTCCCTGCTGTCCCGTTGATGTGTACAGCATCGGGGAGATCGGGGAGAACAGCGGGGTTTTCCAGAGCGGTCGCCGCCGTGAGGTCTGGAGCACAGGGCGGGGTAGGAGCGGTGGCCACTTCCCTCAGAAACTGCCGCTGCCTCTCAGAAAGACAGCATTTCCCCTCGCAGATGCCTGTGGTCTCAGCATCACTTCCACTGCAGTATAAAGTCCCGCCCAAAACTGTACCACAGGAAGAAAGCTGGGTAACTTCCCAAGAGGTCATCCAGGACTGCGGACACCACCGTGAGCCATCCTGGCCCCTCGGGTTCTGATTTAAGACCAGGTTCCAGGGAGGCAAGAGGGGAAGCTGGAAGCCCCGGCAGATCCCTGAGGCTGCAGCAGAATGTGAGCAACCCCTGGTCCACCTGCGGGCCTGCCTTGGGGGCCGTCGGTAACCCCAGGTCCCTTGCACCACCTTTCAGAGGATGCCAGAGGGCCCAGTGGATGACGTCCTCGCTGGGACAGAAGCAAAGAGTCTCTCGAGCAGCTGCTGACCTTGTCCCCTCCCCTCATAAATCACAGTGCCCGACCCTCTCAGCAACTGTTCTCCTCTCTGAACTCCCACTTGCCTGCTTTTCCTCCCACTCACTCACACTGGCATTTGTTGCTTCACGATCATTTTTCCCAATGTCATGCTGGCTGCTTCTGGCAGAACGTCCCATGCTCTTCTTTGTGGGTATGACAGTGTCCCTTGTGCATTCTGCGAAATTAAACAAAAGTAACCGCTGTCCCCAGAGGCGGGGTCTGCGTCTGAATGGAGCCCTTACTTCCAGACTCGCACTTGGTTCAGAGGCTCTGTACGCAGTCTTCCTGCTCCACACACCGCCCCGCCTGACCCAGGTCCCTGCGTCTGCCCTTCGGGGCCACTGCTCCCTGGAAATGAACAGGCTGAACAGACACTCCCCACCTGTCCCAGCCCGAGCAGGCTCCAGGCTGCACACACCTGACCTGCTGTGCCGGGGGCCGGCCACGGGCTGAGGCCCCAGGGAGACCCTCCCAGCAGCCAAGCAGGCCGAAGTCAAAAGAAACCAGTATGTTTCTCTACACACTCTCTTTATTTTATTATTTTTTTTTTAAAGATTTTATTTATTTATTTGAGAGAGAGACAGTGAGAGAGAACATGAGCGAGGAGAAGGTCAGAGGGAGAAGCAGACTCTCCATGGAGCTGGGAGCCCGATGTGGGACTCGATCCCGGGACTCCAGGATCATGACCTGAGCCGAAGGCAGTCGTCCAACCAACTGAGCCACCCAGGCGTGAAAATGTTATAATTTTGGGCCACCTGGGTGGCTCAGTCCTTAAGCATCTGCCTTCAGCTCAGGTCAGGATCCCAGGGTCCTGGGATCAAGCCCCGCATCAGACTCCCTGCTCAGTCAGAAGCCTGCTTCCCCCTCTCCCACTCTCCCTGCTTGTGTTCCATCTCTCGATGTCTCTCTCTATCAAATAAAATTTTAAAAAAAGAAAAACAGGAAAATGTTACAAATTTATGGTAGGTTTAAGCTTCATTATAAAGTATGTCACATATACCCGAAGAAACTACCTAACTTGGGGACTCCTGGGAGGCTCAGTTGGTGAAGCGTCTGCCTTCAGTTCAGGTCATGATCCCGGGGTCCCAGGATGGAGTCCCGGGATCCCTGCTCCGCGGGGACTCTGCTTCTCCCTCTGCCTACCGCTTCCCCTGTTTGTGCTCTCTCTGACAAATTAAAAAAAATTTTTCACCAAAAAAAAAAAAAAAAAAACTATTTAGCTCACACTCATGTACCCATTGCACAGTTCAACCTGCAACACAATCATCTTTGCTCCAGCTCAGTTTTATTTTTAATAAATAAAAAAAGTATCACTGATGCCCCAGACATCTCCCCCCAGTTCTAATCCCTCCCTCCTCTGCAGAGGTAATCACTTTCCCAATCCAGCCTTACCGTTCCCAGGAAGGCTTACGCTTCTACTGTGCGTGCATGCATTCACAAATAACTCACAGTATATCAATATACTACATATACAAAACACAGAGTACCACCCTGGGTGGTTTTTCACTTCATCTGAACAACATTAACACTCTCCACACCCTTCTGCAACTTGTTTGTTTGCCCATCCTGACTGGTTCACAACATCTGAACGTTAGAATACACATTCTCACTAAGGCCCAGTGTCCCCTGTCCACAGGCCGCAGCTGTGTGTCCTTCTCTGGCACAGAGACATGTAAATATGGTTCAGAGTGTGGACTTGAGCTGGCTCACCTGGACCTGAATCCTGGCTCCAAGAGTTGGCAGCTGTGTGACTTTGGAAAAGTTATGTAACCTCTCTGTGCCTCAAGTACCCCATCTGTCAAATGAAAGTAACCACAGTACCCACCTCGCAGGTTTCTGAGAGGATCAGGTGAACTAACACACATCCAGCACTGAGACAAATGCCGGGCACCTCGCAGACACTTGGGGTTCAGGTGTTTACTAGCCCTGCTGCTGTTACTAGTCCTTGTACATGTTCTCAAACCATGACTCTAAATGCACAACTACTAAACCGTGACCACAGAGGCCTTCTTGACCATAAAAGGAACTTTCACACTCTGAAAGGTTAGGAACCAAGACACATTCGCTGTTCATGCTTATGGACCCTCCGTGCTGCCCACTTCCTGATACATCGGGGAAATTATGCAAGCTTGAGATGCTGGTCTGCCCAGGTGAGAGTCGGCGGTCAGTTGCCTTCTTCCGAACTTCCCTTGAAAACACAGAAAATAGATAAATAATTTAATAAAAAGAAAATATGTATCGGGCTTCCTGCAGGGCTCCCCTCCCCAGGAAGGCCCTGTGTGCCTTCCCCGAGCCCCTTGGAGCCAAGGATGACAGTTCCTAGTATTGTCTGTGAGGCCGACTGCCTGAGCCACGAGCTGAAGATACAAACATACGTCTGTCATTTTTCAGTGAGCTGCATTAATGTGGATCATAATGTGCCCTTTCTGCAGGGGACAGAGAGATACCCTTTGAAAAGCCTGGATTCTCTGTGCGCGTCCGATTTCAAAGGCCCTTAGTGCACGGACCTCCCTCTTGCCTGCCCCCCATCCTCCATGTCCTGTCTGCAGGGAGGGTTGCCCTTTGTGGACAGCGGGTCGTCTCCAGCACTGGATGGCACCTCCGGGGTCAGCATACATGGCACACACATGTGGTGTCCCTGCATGGACACAGAGGATGAGGCAGCTGACAGCTGGGTAGGACCCTCTGGGCTGCCGAGGTCAGTCTGTGCACCGTGGAGCGTTTGGACCCAAAATCTCTCTGCTGGTTTCACCCCTTTTACGTGCACTCCCGGGAGCTTGGCATGCAGGGGGCCGCATCCACTCTAAGTCCCTGCAGGCGTGGCCACTGCCATGTGGTCTCTTGGAAAGTGACCATGGAGAACTCCTTGGCAACAACCCAGGGGATAGGAGGCATTTACTGGCAGCAAATAGAACGTGATTTCTTTACAACAGTTTCTACCTGGGGCACCTGGGTTTCTCAGTCGCTTCAGCAGTTGCCTTCGCCTCAGGTCCAGGCCCTGGGATCCAGCCCGAGTTGAGCCCCCTGCTCAGAGAAGGAGCGCCTGCTTCTCCCTCTGAATCGGCCTGTCACTCGGCCTGCTTGGGAGCTCTCTCTCTCTCTGCCAAAGAAGTGAGTAAAATCGTTACAATATAAATAAACAAGTTAATGGAAATGATACGTAAATGAAGATATTTTATGAGTTCTGCAACGTCATACCACGGGAGAGGGAACAAAACCAAACTAGTAACAGCATGTATTTATACACAACAATACAGTCGTCATGCTGCTTCAGGTAACACAATTCTACCCTTTGACCCAATTGATATCTAAATAGATCATTTTTCTGGCACAGTTTTGGAAACCTTTCTTAATGATGTTATGAAAATATGCACTTTTAAGAAGTTAAGTTTTGAGTAATACCCAGTCATCTCTGTCCTTCTGGGAAATGTCGGATAACAATTAATTGGAGTTTACGACTTGGCGAGGGTTTCCTTGGTGGTGGTGGTGTGAAGACAAGTCTAGCTATTTAGAGTATCTTAGAGATTACGATGGAGGAAGTTGGATGGATTTGTGACGTTCTGTCAAAGTCGACTTTTTTTTTTTTAAGGATTTTACTTATTTATTCGACAGACAGAAATTACAAGTAAGCAGAGGCAGACAGAGAGAGAGGAGGAAGCAGGGTCTCTGCGGAGCAGAGAGCCCAATGTGAGGCTCGGTGCCAAGACCCTGGGATCGTGACCTGAGCCAAAGGCAGAGGCTTTCACCCACTGAGCCAACCAGGCACCGCCAAAACAGACATTTTATTTCTGACAGCCGGGGATGGTTCTTTGGAGAGAAATTTTCCAAAAAGACTGAATTGGAAACCCATCGATTTCAGGAATCTGCATTTAAGGTGAGGTGGACTTTGGCATTTGAAAGTTTTCTCTGATGTTTGCCTCCACATGACGATGTGTAAATAGCCTACGGTGACCCTATGTCTTGGTACATCTTTGTGTCAGTCAAGAAGTGGGTGCTGGAAAAGAAAACAAACAAAAAAAGGAACACTTCTGTTTGGGGAATTAGGGATGGTCCTCTGGGAGACACAGAGTGGAGGGAAATCAGGTGTGCTCCCGAATTGGAGCAGGGAGTACAGGTTCATGAGGGACAAGCACGTGTTTTGCAAGGACAACGATGAGTGCTGGCAGCTAACAGGTGTTGCGTTGTCTCTCTTTCAGTCTAGAGTAGAGGGATGTGTACCAGGTGGTGGGGGATCTGCCACTGAGCAGGTCCATGGGCCGGACGTCAAAAGTTCCCGGTGCTCGGACCTTTGACACAGGAGATGTGCCTAGGGTTTCCTTCCTGATTGTCCCCCACACTCTAGTTTCAGAGTGGCTTTCTTAGCAAAGCTTCCAGCGTGATGAATCTTCCTTGAGAATTCTCATCTATCTCTTTTCTGCCATCCTTCTAACAGGAAAACAGCAATGATCCGAGTGTGATTTCCTACCATCCCTTCTCACTGTCTGGGTGGCTGGCATCCTAACTTTGGGTCCCTTCTGCCCCTGGAAGGTGGCAGTTTCCTAGTTCCTGGATCATCCAAGCTAGTTGAGTCTTCAGACTGCATCCCGCTAAGAAGAAGACTTGAGGACAGCCCATCTCGATGGGACTTAGGGTCTCATGTCTGGGTAGTCCTGATGGCTGACTTGCATTCTTGGAGGAACACTGATTTTGACATTTCAGTAATACTGCCAGGAGAAATGCAAGGTAGAAGCCACTGGACAAGGACAATTTAAAATACTCAAGAGTCCAAACAGTGCATTTCTTGCTCCGATGCTGGGGCCTTTCCTCATCCGTTCTCACAGAGAGATTCTGGAGGAATGGCAAGACCCATGCCGTTGTGTTCTGGCGCCTGTGTTCTTCCTCTGGAAGCGAGCCTGCTGTCCCCTTGACCCTCAGTGCAGAGGAGCCAGGTGGGTCTGCTGTTGTGCTGGGTGGATGAAAGTCCCTGTTCAGGGAAGGAGGAGGACGCCGCTCCACACACACCCTCTGGGGATGCCCGGAGCTTTGCCCACAGAAGCTCAGTGCGGTTCCAAGAGAGGGAGGTGGTTCCCGACCCCCTGATCCCTGTCTCTTTCCACCTGTAGGTGTGAAGAAATACCGGCCCTTGGGGGTCATCCTGGAGGCCTCCGAGAGCATCATCCTGAGCCCATCTAGCACACCGTGGAGGTGTTTGTGAGAGAGACCGGTATGCTCTGGGTGCCCCTGCCCTCTGGAAGTCCTGGCCTGCCTCTCTCAGGGGCCTGGCAGCGTGCCCCTGTTAGGGGCCTGGTTCCGGGGAACTGTGGGAAGGGGAGACTGGGTTCCAGGTCCCTGCTGTGAACGAGGAGATCTGTGGAGGGCTGGGCCAACCCAACGGACAGAGAGATGCTTCCAATCTTGCCCTCAGAACTGAGGGATTATTTCACTCCTGGAGGCATCCTCCTGCTTCCCAGGACGTGCTGCCAGAGAGAGGCAGGGAATGCCTCCTGGGGAATCCAGGCATGTGCGGACCTTGGCCTCTGCAGAGAAGTCTGTGCTCGGTGGCCCACGGTGCCAGGTGGGCCTGTAGCAACCCGATATCTATGTCAGCCTGACCTGCTGGTCACAGCCCCTTCTCAGGTCTGAGAAAGCCCCATAGATCATTGTTTATAGCCCTTTGTGATACGATGAAGCCCCTGAGTTTGTTGTCCTAGCTGCCCCTTCTTTGGCGGCCCCCAGAGGGATGTCATGTCCTGTGGAGCACCATGTGGGCTCATCTCTGAGCCAAGGGCCTGTCCCTTCTCCTCTCCTCTGCTGGGGCTCCTGCTCAGGTCACTGTGGCAGTTAGAGTATCATGCCTCTGGCCAGCCATGAGGGGCATTCCCTCTGCAGGCAGAGTCCCAGGCTGGCAGGAGAAGTGGGCGTGGTCGCTGGGACAGCCCTCCGAAATGGGTCAGGTGATCTTTCAGACTCTGGGGAGGTGAAGGGTTCCTAGCATCACAGCAGCACGTGGGCCATACCATAGGCGGGTTTTTCTGGACCCATCAGACAACCTGTGCAAGACGTGAGGATGAGTGAAATGCGCTGCCTGGAGTGGAGGTTTTGTTGGCTTCTGGGGCTTCTGTCCCCAGGGGATATTCAGGCCGGTGGGGGCCAAGGGGTAGGTTATTTGGGGCCGGTGTGCCTTGCTTCCGAGGACCCCCCTCTGTTTGAGCAGGAAGGTGGGGGCCGCAGTTGGATCTGGCACCTCGGCCCACGTTGATCACCACGGTGGTTGAGTTGAGGGGAGCACAATGCCTGCTGGCTGGAATCTGCGGCCCCTCAACTGCCTTTTCAAGTCCTGCACCCAGGGCCCGGGGCACCTGGGCCAGAGCCAGAGTCCCAGGGCCCAGGCAGATACTCATAGGAAAGGACTGGAGCCAGGGAGGGAGGCAGGGAGGCAGGCAGGCGCAGGCAGCCATGGCAGCCAGCCAGGTCGCCAGGGTGCCAAAGCCTGACTCTCTGCTCTGTGTTTTTTTTGGAGGGTTGGCATTTATCAGGGCAAAATGCGCACAGTGTGAAGTCTGCCGTAGCCATGACCCTGAAGTGGAAGGGTGTTGGAAATGGGAAGATAGTTGTTATTGTTGGTTTTTTTTTTCTTTTTCTTGTTGAGTTCCAGGGTCCACGAGAGGCACGTCTTAGCAAGGAAAGGCCAGAGGCCCATTTCAGCTTCATGGAACTCTTGGCGGCCTAATCTCTAAGCATGTATTAGGGGAAGGTCTTCTAGCAGCAATGCTAAAACTTTGACAGATGGCGGGGCCCTGTGGTTTTGGCCTCCTTGAACCTGCACTCCCTGCTGGGACGGAGGGGCCTGCTTTCCAACATGGGTGACTCTGAGTGTCCCCACATGCGGGTCCTGAGACCTCGACTGAATGCTCTCCTTGTTTTTACATGTGGTGCTTCAAGGCTCAGGGGACGTGGCCTCCTGGGCAGCATCCAAAGAGTCTGGCCTCTGTCTCTTCAGTGCAGATGGAAGTGCAGCACGTCCAGGAGTGTGACCACTGTCATCTCCCTGGTTTACCTGCATCGCAGTGGTAAGTTATCTTGGTTCTGAACCTCCCGCCTGGGTTGAGGTTCAGGCCTTGACCTGGGTGTCTTTGTGCCGGCTTCTGTCTTTCCTCCAGAAGAAGAGATAGCCTCTTCTTGTTGATTAACTTGGAGATGTACCCTTAACCAGGATGTCTAGAGTTGATTGTGGGGGAAAATTACTTCTTGACACATATGGAGATGGTTCTTCAAGTCCCTGCCCCACACAAAACTTCTGAACTCCAGGTTACCCTGGTAGCAGAGTCCCGAGCCCTTTTGATTAGAGGTCCTGCCGGGAGATCCTCATTACTAGGAGTCACTGGTGAGTGGGAGAAAACTTGTCCAGAGATAGGGGCACCCCAAGTGCACCCTCCACTCCAGGTAGAGAGGAGGGTCCTTCATTGTCCCCATAAGTCCCCAGAGAACCCTGTGGAGTGGTGTGTGTTCTCTGGCTTTGAGGGAAAGAGTTCCTCATCCCAACCCCATCCAGCTGGTCAAGGTGCTCGTTGAGTTCCACAGTCATGGGGGAATCAATCGCATGCTCCAGTTGCTGAATGAACCCTGAGCACATGGGTTCCCAGTGTTATGACCACAGAATAAGGAGCAAGGGGACTACCCACCCACGAGCTAATGTGGCCATGTTTCTGAGGGTGACCTCAAGTTGTCTAGCTTAGGTAAGTGACACATTTGGAAAGGCCACCAGAGTTAGACGTGAGTGCACAAAGGTAGGCTCTTGAAACCGACTTTTCCTCTTCAAAAGAACACTCCTTTCCAGAGATAGCCAACTCAGGGCTCATGTCCTTGGAAAGCACCTTGGGGTCGACTCGAGGAGCAGCAACCCTACCCCTGCTGGATTCCCCGAGGGTGCTGCCCTGGAACCGCCCCTGTCGCTTCCACGCACAGGACCATGGCCAATGCTGAACTAAACACTGGCAGTGGCCCCACAAAATGGGCCCTGCTCAGCCTGTGTGTTTGGCAGCAGCAAGAGGTGTAGGGAGGAGAGGCTGCCCCTCATCTGAGCTCCGACTCGGGAGCACCCAGACACTACGCCAGAGGAACTGGGGCCCCAAGCACCATAGTGCACCTCAGGGAAAACTTGGGCCTCAGGGACGGCAATGCTAGACACCTAGGACGTACCGAAATGGGACCCAACATTCCTTCAGAAGCACCTGAAAGCATGGTGCGTTGGACTCTGCCTGAGCCCTCCAAGTCAAAAGGTCCCAGGAAGCATTTCCTGAGCCCTGAATAGTCGATGTGATTATTCTGAAACTCACATTTTGTTAGCTACTGTTGTATTTGTTGTGTATGTAATAATGTGCAGCTGGAGCTTTGACAATTCTCTAGGGCCTTCATTGCTCAGTTAACTCATTTGTGCAATGGAAGAGGGAAGAGGCTGTACTAGCTAGCCACCAAGGCCCTTTCCTGACTCTAACATTGCCTAGGTCCCCAGTTATTATTTATTATGTATTCATTTGTTATTTGTTACGTATAAGCATGACAGTATCCTGAAGGCATCGAAGGCTGTGTGACGGTGGAAGGTCCGGGACAAATTTAAGAAGAGCGAGGTGAGCTGGAGCTGAGAGGGTGGGCACGCAGGCTACACAGGAAATGTCACCCCTTTGGAGAGTTTGTGAGGGCATGGTCGGGATGAAAGGCTCACCAGCCATAGCGAAGGAAATTCTGTCATCACCACTCCCTGAACACCCGTTTTCCATTCTCCATTTGCCATTGTTGATGGCGTCTAGAAAGATGCAGAGGTTCCTGCTCTCCTGGCCTTATAGACGTACAGGATGGTAGTGCAGGCACGAGGTTATCTGTTTTGGCCTTATTTGAAAAATGAAAAAAGAAAACAAAACTTGAGCCTGAGAAGGTGACTGACCATGAACATGCAGTTTGTTGGTGGCAGAACCATGGTTAAAAGGTCTGCAAATTCCCAGGCCACGGCTCATTTTTTCATTATTAATTAAATCAAAGATAGTTTCTTATTAAAAGACCTTTTGAAAGTTGTAAGAAAGAAACGTTAAACATTTATTTTTTATCTTGCCTTAAACACCTATATCTCTTTTTTCCAGAGGTTGCTTGGATTTTCTGACCTCAGGAGATTAATAGTGTTCACAGGAAAACAGATGAACAGCATGGCTTGAGATTTTTAATTTTTAATTTTTCCCACATCAGTGCTGAAAAAGCCATAGTGTTTCCTCCTTTAGGTTACTGTTAAATGTTCAACTCATCTTTTCATGTTTTTAATTTTTCTCTGTCACAGAACCTAAATTGGTAATAAATCAGTAAGAAACAAATGTTTATATTCACTCAGTGAAAAGTATCATGTCTAAGCTCAACATCTATGGAGCCACACATGGACACATAAGTATCTTGTATGTGGAGCTGTGTGGGCAGGTAAATCCAGGAACTGCAAGGCAGGCCAAGTCTCTTCTAACTTCCTTCTTCCTTCCTTCTTCCTCAGCTCTCCCTCCTCCACTAAGAGCAGAAAATGAACACATCGCAGGTGAGCTTTTTGTTTGTTTATTTCCACTTTGTTTGAAAATCAGTTTTCTAAAATTTGAAAGGATTCATATTTTTAAAACAAAAAAATAGAGGGGCTCCTGGGTGGCTCAGTGACTTAAAGCCCATTCCTTTGGCTCAGGTCATGATCCCATGGTCCTGGGATCAAGCCCCACATCAGGCTCTCTGCTCAGCAGGGAGCCTGCTTCCCTCTCTCTCTGTGCCTGCCTCTCTGCCTACTTGTGATCTCTGTCTGTCAAATGAATAAATAAAATCTTAAAAATAAAACCGAAAAGATAGAAATAGGCAAGAATTACTTGAAGGGAAGTATATCAAGTATATCAAGCAAATTCAAAGAACAGTTGGTAGAATGAGAAGCAGGACTCTTAATTTCACAGAGTTGTGCAAGTTGTAAAACTTCCTTTTATTTTTCTAATAACAACACTGAAATTGCCTATAATCATATCTGATAGACACAGCATTGTGCTAGAAGTGTATGGATGCTTTTCAGGGGACCGAGCAATGAGGTCTGAGTGGACAGCTCTCTCATGGTCCTGCTTGATCCAGGAATAGGACTTTGAAGATCTGGTGGAATGGAGGGACCACGCGTCCTCCAGATGACTCTCCCTAAGTGTTTGTGTCCGCTTGTTCACATCTCTAGCTTGAATAGCCGCCTGTTCTGGCTTTGGTTTCTGCATTTCTCATTCATATTTCAACTTCATGAATGCATTCTTGCTTCTTTGACATTCACCTGAGTCAGCTCTGGAAAAGGCTACCAAATTGTAGTCAAATCCAGTTTTTGGCTTTGTCTTACTTGACCATCCTGCAGCATATCCCTCAGTCTTTGTTGTCTCTGACACCTGCCTGCTAGCTTTCCTTTCTTAACTCTGATACATCTCCTTACTGTTCTTCACAAAGTTGTCTTTCCCTTTTGCCCCAGACGTTGCCTCTCCTTGGGTTTGTTGCTCAACCATCCTTGGCTCACTGCTTTTCTTCAGTCTGTGTTTTTTAATGACTGGTCTTCTCTCTCTCTCTCTCTTTTTAATAAAATACTTTTGAATTAGTAATAACATGGTTAAAGGTTAAGTGATGTTCCCTCTAGGAAGGGTGACATTTTTCATCTCAACTGAGACACTTCCACTGAGAATGAAAGAGGTTCCATAAAGTTATGATGGGACAACTGGCTATATCGGGACAGTCCCAGACAAACTGGAGTTATGGTCCTCCTGCTGTAGATATCTGTCTTGTTTGTCCTACCAGTGCTTCTTTTTTCAGTTAAAAGATGCTCTTGTATGCCCCCTACTTTTATTTAGAAGGGAATCCATCATCTTTAGGGCTTCCGAACTTAGATGCAGCTGTACACGCTGGCATCCTGTTAAAATGCAGATGTTGATTTAGTGGATCTGGTGGGGGCCCTGGGTTTTGCATTTCTAAAAAGCTTCCAGGTGAAGCGGACTCTGCTGCTCAGGGAGCCACACTTTGAGTAAGGAGTCTATATATGATTTTCTGTTCTTTCTTTGCTTTTTTGTCACTTCTTAAAAGCATGTCCCAGACATCTATATCTAAACAGAACATGGATTGTTTGTTATAGCTGCACAGTAATTCAAGATTGGACGTTCCATAGTTAACTGGTTATTATTAGTTATGCACTATTTCAAAGCTTTTGCTATTACAAACCATGTTCTAGTGAACGACCTTGTACGTATAGGTTTTTTCTATCTGATAAATTCCTAGAAGTGTGCTGCCAGGTCAATGGGTGCATAGAATTGATAACTCGATCATTGAGGATTGTGGTACCATTTTGTGTCACTCCCATCGACACCGCATCCGTGCTTGTTTGTCCACAGCTTCTCCCATAGAACATGTGGTTCAACTTCTGGAATTTTGGCCGTGGAAAGAGAAACATGGTATTTTATGAAGTTTATCTCTGCAAGCTTCTTAACTATGAGTGAGGTTAAGTATTTTTTCATGTATCTGAAAGGTGTATTTACGTTTCTGTGAACCCTCTTCATATCTTTTGCCCATTTTGCTCTTAGGTTTGTGGCTTTGTTTTTCTTCTTCTTCAGTGTCTAGCTCTTTATAGATTAGGGATACTAGTGCTTGTCCATTTTATGGGTTGCAAACTCTTATTTTATGGAATGTGATTTGTCTTTTGATAGTTGACCCTGATGTTTTCTCCCCCATGCAGGTATTCTGTTTCAGAATGCCACATTTCACTTTGTCGTTTCTTTAGGCTCCCCTTGGCTGTGACAATTTCTCAGACTTCCCTTGTTTTTGATAACCTGGGCAGTTTTGAGGAGTACAGTTAGGTGTTTTGTAGAATGTTCCTCAATTGGGAATTGTCTGCTGTTGTTTTCATGATTAGACTGAGGTTATGGGTTTCTTGGAGGAAGACCACAGAGATAAAATGTCCTTTGGTCTTACCATATCAAGGGTTAGTGCTCTGGACATGACTTATTACTTTGTTTTCTCTGTCCTCATACTGTACTCCTTGGAAGGAAGTGGACAATTACACTTTACCACTTACACTATACCTCCTTCCTGTTGGAGTAGCTACACAATTATGTACATAAATTATCAGGAATTCTGCATAGGAGATTTTTCTGTTCTCTAATATTTACTAATCCATTTATATCAGCACGAATTCATGGCTAGTTATTTTAGATTTTGGTTCTAGTACAATGATACCTTGTTCCTTTTGTTGCTCAAGTTGTTCCAGGTTGGTTAGTAAAAGCATCTTCTAGCAGCGTCTGGGTGGCTGAGTTGGTTGAGTGTCCAACTCTTGATTTTAGCTCAGGTCATGATCTCAGAGTCCTGGGATCCAGCCCCACGTTGGGCTCTTTGCTGAGTGTGGGACCTGCTTGAAATTCTCTCACTCGGGGTGCCTGGGTGGCTCAGTGGCTCTGTCAAATAAATAAATAAATAAATATTCTCTCTCTCTCTCTCCCTGTGCTCCTCCCTGTTGCTTATGCTTTCTCTCCTTTTCCTACTTTCTCAAAAACAAGTAAATAAATTTTTTAAAAAGCACCTTCTCTCGGTTCCTGTGTCTATTGACATACCCTGTTGATTTTTTTAAAAAATTTTATTTATTTAACAGACAGAGATCACAAGTAGGCAGAGAGGCAGGCAGAGAGAGAAGGAAGCAGGCTCCCCACCGAGCAGAGAGCCTGATGCAGGGCTCTCTCCTAGGACCCTGGTATCATGACCTGAGCCGAAGGCAGAGGCTTTAACCCGCTGAGCCACCCAGGTGCCCCTGACATACCCTGTCATTGTTTGAATATTTCTACCTCACTCTGTGGCAGGAGATTTTCCAGGTGCACCTTATGTCTTTCCTGCCCTAGAATTAGCCATTTTTTTCCCCTAAGTAGTTCTGGTTCTTTTCATTGGAGCATAGTATGAGAAACCAAGATTGGGGGACTAGATGTGTCTGTTGTGACTGTTAAGTCATTGCTCAAAGACCCTCTCAGCTAACTGAAGAGGGAATATGTGTATACTCACTCATGTATATACAGGTGTCTATAAATATTTTAGTGTGTAACCATCTGTATCTATAGTAAGCTAAGTATTCACACTGTTGTTTCCTGTTGTAAGCATTACCAGATGGAACCTTCTAACCTTCTCTCCTTGCTTGTCTGTACTAACAATGAGAATCCAGCTAACATCTGAATTTCATTTATTGGATAGTTCAATTCCAGAATACACATACATGATTTCAGAGTTGCATACATGATTTCAGAGTGGTTAACCCATGGATGCTTGATTATAACAGTTTGGAACCATTTGAATTAAGGTGCTAGTCAGATGCTTAACGGACTGAGCCACCTGCGTACTCCAACTTATCATTTCTAAAGAGGAATATAAAACAACCTAAAAATAAATAAGTGATTGGAGGTGGCACAGTCACTTAAATCACTGACCCATGCACAATAGGGAAGGAGTTGGCAGCACTGTAAGCTTATAATATTAATGCTCAACTTACCCCCAAGAAGAAAGCTCATGGAAGACAAACGTTTCGGGTTTCTTAGTGTCACAATCTGGAAAATAACTAATACATTTTCTTTTCCCCTGAATACTGAAGGAATTCATGGGAATTCCTAAGAGTACTTTTTCAGGAGGGTCCAATCTCCAGGCCACAGAAAATAATATTTACCATCTTTCATTTCATAGCACATTGGTGCTTTCAAAATATTACACCATATTTATTTGGGATGACTGTTCATTTGACACAGTATTGTACAGATTGCTATTTCTGTCTAGACTATGCTGCTTAGCCACCTGACTTAAAATGGGGTTCATGTCTTCAAAATCACTCAATTTTAGGGGGGCTTGGGTGGCTCAGTCAGTGGAGCATCTGACTCTTGATTTCAGCTCAGGTCATGATCTCAGGGTTGTGAGATCGAGCCCCGCATTGGACTCCACACTCAGTAAGGAGTCTGCTTGAGATTCTTTCCCTCTGCCCTACCCCCAACACTCTCTCTTTCAGATAACTAAATAAATCCTTATAAAAAGTTTTCAAAAAACTACTCAATTTTGTCATCTGTACAATGGAAATAATATTTCACAAATTCACTGTGAGGTTTAGATATTATATTTACGATATACTGAAAAGTTTAAAAAGCTCTTTGAATGCTAGACACTCTTTTGCATGCCTGGAAGAGGTCAGTGCAGCCCCCACTTAAATGCTAGTCAATGTTCATAATAGTGTGTCATGCTTCTCACTTACTGTCTCCCAACGCTAAGGCTAGTGCTTTGGTTTCAGTTATAGGCAGTGCTTGTTCCTTTTTGTTTGCATGTTTTCTTTGTTACAGGAAGCTAATTTTCTGTACCTGCACCTCGTTCTTGCAGAAAAATAAAAGAGCAAAAGGGAAAAAGGGAATAAGTTCTCTTCATGGGTTCCATTTGCAACAATTTAATAGCTTTAATCTTAAATCCCTATATTTGCTAATGCTATAAAAAAATAGGCCTCAAAAAATGCCACAGGTTTTTATAAGGGTTGTACAATTATGACTGTAAAAGGATAATTATCTTTGCCACTTTTACAAAGCATCTTATAACAACAGGAAATTTCATTTTTGACACATTTCCAGCTTGTGATTCACTATACCTTCTACAATCTTACGTGGTTCCAACCATCTCTATCATGGCAGGTGGCTTAATTTTTTTCTAAAATTTAATACCTTGTAGTTTCATTTAATTTTACTTACTTTGTGATTGCTCATCCTACTTGCCAAGGATATAATTAACCCTAATCTTATATTTTGAGATTATGATTCCCTTTGGATTTGGTATCCTCTACAAATTTAATGACTGTGCTTATTATGCCCTCCCTTCCTGTCACTGGTGAAATTATGCAGAAAGACTGAGGGGGAGAAAGCTGAGCAACAGCAACTATTGGAAAATGTATTTCATTTTCCTGCAATGTTAGACAGAGGCCCAAATTCTCCCACATTAATTAATGAGGACATATGACAAATGCCTTTACTCATTCATTCCATTGACCTTTATGATGCACCATGTGTGCACTACACATTTTGTGATGTGCAGTGGGGACTTTGAAAAGGGTGTGTCATGGATTCTGCTCTCAAGGGGCTTGCAGTTTATTGAGAGGTAACTTGTAAGCCTCAAGGAATAATACAAAATAAAACAGAGACATGCCATAATGCTAGGTAAAGTGAAAAGCTGAAAAACTGGAGATGAAGTCATAAACACTTCTCTTGGGGAGAAAAGAAATCCACAGACTCTCATCTGGGACGTGATGGCTGAACTAGGATTTGAGGAGCTGCAAAGAGAGGGAGAGTTCTGGAGTTCTGTTGGGTGTGACTGCCCACTGCGTGTGCAGAAGGAAACGACCCCAGGTTGGGAGGTTGGGAGATGGACCCAAGAAAGGAGTATCAAAGCGATATTCAGAATACACAGGCTGGGGAGAATTTGTATTTCACCCATCTGGAGTGGAAAGGTCTCCTGACAGGTGGGACATCTGGCAAAGCACGCCGAAGGCACCACTGCAGGAGTAAGGCTACAGTAACTTTAGACAAGAGACTTCAGGGAGTCTCCTAAAAACCTTAAACAGAAGTATCAAAGAGCTTGAGGTGTTTCCAACTTAAATGCATCCCAGAACAAAGATAAAACATTTTAGAGGGATACAAAGTAACAGTAACCCATAAAATAAAATTCACAATGTCTGGCATCAAATCTAAAAGTCCTGAGACATGCAAACAAACAGAAATGTGTGATCTCTAATGAAGAGAGAATCAATAGAAATGAGTCTGGATGTGAAACTGATGGCATCATTAGTAGATAAGAACATTGAAGGAGCTTACACACACACACACACACACACACACACACACACACACACACACAGTGTTGAGAAAGTAAAGTAGGAGGATGGTAACAGGATCATACAAGACGTAAGAAGAACCAAATCAGAGATGCCTGGGTGGTTCATGGACTTGGATCATGATTCCAAAGTCTTGGGATCGAATCCTGCATCGGTTTCCTTGGTCTGCAGGTGGCCTGCTTTTCCCTCTGTCTGCTGCACTTTCTCTCTCTCAAATGGATAAATAAAATCTTAAAAAAAAAATCAAGGGGCATCTGGGTGGCTCAGGGGATTAAAGGCTCTGCCTTTGGCTCAGGTCACGATCCCAGGGTCTGGGGATCAAGCCCCATGTTAGGCTCTCTGCTCAGCAGGGAGCCTGCTTCCTCCTCTCTCTCTGCCTGCCTCTGCTTGTGATTTCTGTCAAATAAATAAGTAAAATCTTTAAAAAAAAAAAAGTCTATTTTGACAGAACGTCAGAAATCCATCCAATTTCCTCCATTGTCGTCTCTAAGATACTCAAAATAGCTAGACTTGTCTTCACACCACCAAGGAAACCCTCGCCAAGTTGTAAACTCCAATTAATTGTTATCCGACATTTGCCAGAAGGACAGAGGTGACTGGGTATTATTCAAAACTTAACTTCTTAAAAGTACGTATTTTCAGAAGACCATTAAGAGAGGTTTCCAAAACTGTGCCAGAAAAATGATCTATTTAGATATCAATTGGGCCAAAGGGTAGAATTGTGTTACCTGAAGCAGCATGACGACTGTATTTTCGTGTGTAAATACATGCTGTTACTAGTTTGGTTTTGTTCCCTCTCCCATCGTATGACGTTGCAGAATTCATAAAATATCTTCATTTACGTATCATTTCTATTAACTTGTTGATTTATATTGTAACAATGTTACTCACTTCTTTGGCAGAGAGAGAGAAAAAGTTCCCAAGTAGGCCGAGCGACAGGCCGAGGCAGAGGGAGAAGCAGGTGCCCCTTCCCTGAGCAGGGAGCTTGACTTGGGCTGGATCCCAGGGCCTGGACCTGAGGCGAAGGCAACTTCTTAAGCGACTGAGAAACCCAGGTACCCCAGGTAGAAACTGTTGTAAAGAAATCACATTATATTTGCTGCCTGTAAATGCCTACTATCCCCTGGGTTGTTGCCAAGGAGTTCTTGACGGTCACTTTCCAAGAGACCACATGGCAGTGGCCAGGCCTGCAGGGACTTAGAGTGGATGCGGCCCCCTGCATGCCAAGCTCCTGGGAGTGCACGTAAAAGGGGTGAAACCAGCAGAGAGATTTTGGGTCCAAACGCTCCAGGGTGCACAGACTGACCTCGGCAGCCCAGAGGGTCCTACCCAGCTGTCAGCTGCCTCATCCTCTGTGTCCATGCAGGGACACCACATGTGTGTGCCATGTATGCTGACCCCGGAGGTGCCATCCAGTGCTGGAGACGACCCGCTGTCCACAAAGGGCTACCCTCCCTGCAGACCAGAAATGGAGGATGGGGGGCAGGCAAGCGGGAGGTCCATGCACTAAGGGCCTTTGAAATCGGACGCACACAGAGAATCCAGGCTTTTCAAAGGGTATCTCTCTGTCCCCTGCAGAAAGGGCACCTTGCGATCCACATTAATGCAGCTCACTGAAAAATGACAGACGTATGTTTGCATCCTTAGCTCGTGGCTCAGGCAGTCCGCCCCACAGACAATACTAGGAACCCATGGCTCCAAGGGGCTCCTGGAAGGCACACAGGGCCTTCCTGGGGAGGGGAGCCCTGCAGGAAGCCCTTTACATATTTTCCTACTTTTTAAATTACTTAGCTATTTCCTATCTTTTCGGCGAAACAGTATTCATTGTTTTTGCACCACACCTGGTGCTTCATGCAATACGTGCCCTCCTTAATACCCACCACCTGGTTCCCCCAACCTCCCACCCCCGCCCCTTCAAAACCCTCAGGTTGTTTTTCAGAGTCCATAGTCTCTCATGGTTCACCTCCCCTTCCAATGTCCCTCAACTCCCTTCTCCTCTCCATCTCCCCATGTCCTCCATGTTACTTGTTATGCTCCACAAAGAAGTGAAACCCTATGGTAATTGACTCTCTCTGCTGGACTTATTTCACTCAGCATAATCTCTTCCAGTCCCGTCCATGTTGCTACAGAAGTTGGGTATTCATCCTTTCTGATGGAGGCGTCCTCCTCCATAGCGTATATGGACCACACTTCCTTATCCATTCGTCTGTTGAAGGGGGGCATCCTGGTTCTTTCCACAGTTTGGCGACCGAGGCCACTGCTGCTATAAACATTGGGGTAGAGATGGCCCTTCTGTTCACTCCATCTGTATCTGTGGGGTAAATACCCAAGAGTGTAAATGCAGGGTCCTTTATCGACAGAGCAGGCAGGACTTGGGGGAGAGGCAGAGAGAGCAGCACTCCCCCTGAGCAGGGAGCCTGATGCTAAGATTGATCCCGGACTCCAAGAGCAGGACCTGAGCCGATGGCCAATACTTAAGCCACTGAGCCACCACCCAAGAACTCTTGGAGAGACTTTGTGAAACAATCTCGTAAAAATAGGAGTTTTCCAGAGTAGCAGATAGGAAAATGAACATTTCAGTCTCCTAGGTGCCCTCAGGAGTATCTTTTTTTTAATGTCCAAAAATGCAGGTAGTTAACATACGCAGTATTGCATTCTGCAGTACAACTCGGGGACTCCTCACTTCTCTGCACCACTCAGAGCTGACCACAACAAGTGCCTTATCCATCGACCCCTCCCCAACCCACTTCCTTCCATGACCCCGCAGTATGCAGGGATGCCTTCACCCTCAGAGTTCTGTCATGAGCCATCGCCACGGCGACCTGATGACACGCATCCAACGTTCCATTTCAACTGTCACTCTGTGAGCCAAGCCCCTGGCGGTTCGGTGAACAGGACTAAAGGTCCCCACGATGGGGAATCTTAACTGCTGTTGTACGGGTATGTGGCTATCGATTTTCTCAATTGTCTTCTCTGGAGCTGGCTGCCTCCCTTTTACAGAGACAGGCTTCTTCTCTTTGGCTTTTCCTCTCCACCCTCTGATTCCTCCTCCTGGTTGGATGCCTGTGTTTGTTCTTTTGTCTAGGTGATTTCATTGGGATTTCGTGGGGAAGCTGCCTTCCTTAAAGCGCTCCGACGTTCAGAAAACCGTACTCTTTCTGAATGCCTATTTTAAACACAGTCCTACAGGGACAACACACAGGTCACATTCCACACTGCAGTCCCTGGATCAGGAGAATCTTGGTGTGACCCAGGCACCACATTTGAGGGGAACAAATTGCCGGTCTCCTCTTCCCGAGGGACATGACAAAATCGGAGAGGAAAGGTCAGAGGTCGAAATGCAGCTGTTTTTAGAAGGAGAGATGCTGGAGGATAGCAGGGTGGTCTCATGGGTTGATGTGAAGTGTTTCACGGGCCGTCTGCTTGATGCCTGGGAGTGCACGGAAACGGGCTGTGCGACCGGGTGGGTGGACAGAACACACGGCAGCTGCACAGTGGACTGTCTGCTGCTCTCAAAGGTACTGCTGGGCTGGGTTTTACAGGCCCAGCTTAGGAAAAGAGACAGGAGACTGTCCACTAAAACTACAGTCTCCAGAGGGGATCAAGAGACCTGAGAGTAGATAGGGGAAGCGGGCGAAAAATGAGAGAGCAGGGAGCGACTCACTCCAGCCAGGGTAGCCTCACTTCCATTCAGCCTCCTCAGAGCAGTCCGCACGGCAAGAGTGGGCCACTCAGCATCATCCGTCTCCTTCCTGAAACCAACCACATGGCCACCTCCATGTCCGTTTGTACCAACGACTGCTCCTCGGGACAGACGAGCTCTAGGCAAGCGAGTTCTCGGCCGGGTCCTATGTGACTGTTGGGAGTTTGAATCAGCTTGGGAGCCAAGCAGAACGCCAGGAGCCTAGGCTGCAAATGGCCTTCAGGACGGCCTTGGGGGACTGCACTGACCTTGATGAGAGGTGAGGGAACGTGGCTCATGCTACCCGTTCCTGCTCCTTCACTAGGGACCCACTGGGCAGAAACCACCACCTAGTTGATGTCAGGGCCCCAAACACAGAGGTGAGTGAGGACTGAGGCTGGTCTCGTGGCCCTCGCTCTCCCCTACAGACACAGTGGCACAGAGGGATTTGAGACTGTGAGGGCAGCGCTTGGTTCAGGGCTTCAGGACCTTTTCTCAGGGGCCATGGGTTGGTGTCAGGGGCTCGGGGATCTCCGGCCACAGGGAAACAACAACATACCTGTCCCAGTTCCATCCTTCATCAGGGTGGCAACTCTGGACGGTCCCTTCACCACCCTACATTTCAGGGCCCTCCACTGTCCTCCACTGTGGCTTCACCCACAGCCAGCCGTCTAGCTGAGTCCCTAGGCGGTCGCTTCCTCAACACCTGCCGAGCGGCTGGGAAGCATCCAGTCCTCCCCTAGGTACCAGGCGCTCCTTGGACTCAATCACTTGGGACACTGTGGCGGCAAACAAACGTCTAAGCCAGAGGGCTGGGAAACAGGGCACAGAGGGTAGGTGTGGCTGCTCAATGGATGTGAACCAGGCCATCACGCATGCTCACGGCGATCTGTTGCGTTTCTGTCCTGTCTCTGCTCCATACAAGCCGTTGCCCACAGAACCTGTGGGTGTGGGAGGGGGCAGAATTCAGAGCACAGCACATGGTGACCTCTTCCTAAGTCCCACCTGGAGGGAGGAATGCCTGCTGGGCACCTGGCGAGTAGGGGCAGGAGACGGATGGACTACAAGGAAAGGATGTCCAATCCCCCTATTGGCTCCTGACGACAAGGTGCCGACACCGTTCTCTATTTCTGTGCGTCTCTCAGAAATCTGTGCGGAGTGTCTCCTCGAGGATGTGGAGGTGCCCCCACCCACGCCGCCCCCTCCACGAGAACCCAAGAAGAGAGTCCGGTTCTCCTTCCACGATGAGGTGTACATCATCAAGGACACCAAGGAAGGTACCTTGGGGATTGACTCATTACGTTGATTGGAGACGCATGCTTTCCTTCAGGAGCACAGACATAAACGAAGCTATTAAAACTGCTGAGACACATTGTCCTCTGATTTCACTGGTAGCCATTTCCCTCTATGCCGTCCGTCCGTCCCCTTTTAAGTCCACAAGTCACGATGAGATCCTCATTCAAACTGGACCCAAGGGGCACAGGAAAAAAGTGTCTACTAGCTGAAGGGATGGATCTTAGGTCTTTCTGGAACACACAGGTCCCTACAGGTCTCCCCAGGAAACATGGTTCTTAGATGTGTAGGAAGGAAGAGACTATGTTTTCCCCCAGGAACGCTGAACAGAAAAATGGACCAGAATACGACAGGAGGTTTCACGATGGCCCCCCTCCACTTCCGCCCACTAGCCACATCTTACATGGGTGTGCTACGTATCTTCAAAGGAACAAAACGACCTCACCACATTTGGGGAACTCAAGTACCCAGTAGATTCCACGTGGTTACCGTTCTACAAATGGGGCCAATGCATTCGGTGACATCTTCTCATTCTGGAAACACAGAAATCTGCACACTAAAGTCTCACACAGCTGGGTTCCCAATAGCCCCAGACAGGCACTGCCCCCAAATCCATCATGGGAGGAAAGAACACATTCAATGGCATCCATACACATCATGTAGTGCAATTCAGGCGTAAGAAGAAACAAACGTTTCCAATATTTTACGAAACAGATGGACCCTAGAAACCTAACACGCATTTTGAAAGCAAGCACACAAGGAAAGAGTAGTGTACCTCTACACGATCCCAGGCTTTGAGGACACTCGAATAGGGACATTCATAGACCCAGAAAGTGGAAGGGACGGTGCAGGGAGGAAAGGGGGAGGGCCGGTCATGTCACGGGTACAGAGGTTCCATGAGATAGGATGGCAACGTTTTCCCCGTAGATGGCAGTGCAGTCTACAAAGCATCACGGATGTCAGCAGTGTCACTTAACGGACGAGTACTAACAAGTACAACCGTCCCCAGTACTTGGATTCCGTCACCGAAAAACCCACTCCTCCAAGGCACGATAGAGGACTGATAGGGTCACACAGCAGAGGTGCACGGAAGACAGCTGAACAGGCCCCATGACCAGCTGAAGAAGTGGCAAGCTGGCTTGACTCCACAGTGGGCAGGAGGGCTCAGGGGACTACGCCCTGAAACCCAGGGTGTCTTGAGTGTTTCCCAGACAGACGCTGATGAGTTCCCACTGATGACATCCCCTCTGTTGGAAAGCCAAGGCCCCATTTCCTTTTCCATCCTGCTCCCCTCCTCTGTGTTTCTGTGTACACCACTGTGTACTGTGTCCACCACTGTGTCCACCACTGTTGGCCCACTGGCAAGTTAGGCCTTGCTTGGTCACCCTTCACGTCCATTCCCTCTGGCCCCGCATCCACATCCAGCAGACTTAACTCCCCAAGTCATTCCTGAGTAGTGCAGCCAACGTCCTGACAGCTCCTCTCTGTTCTCCTAGACCGGGTGGAGGGGCAGTCCAATGACCTTCCTAGGAGCTGGAAAAAGGAAGGTCCCCCAACTCTCCCTGAGGTAAGCTCACCTCTCTTTCTCAGAGACAGAAATGGTGCTTCCTTGATTTCTTCCATCAGTGGAGTTTGATGAACATCGGGCACTTTACCTCCCAGGGGAAGGGGGTGGCAGCCTCCCCTCGTAGAAGAATGCTGGGTCTGACCTCTTACACACAGTGGACCCAAAAAGGGTGATGACACAGGACAGCCTCAGTTACAAACTCCATGGGATCAAACACCTTCTTCAGCAGAAAAGGTTTCTCCTTGAAAGAGAACGTTCTGTCTGTTGATCAGAATGGACTTCGGAGATTGAATGATGCTCCAGCATCATTCAAACGGTCCTCCTGAACTCGGGCGGGGGGACGTGGACTCAACCACGGGACCTCATCCAATTAACTGCCCGAAGTCCTCCTCCAAACCAAAGAGCTGGCCCAACAGCAGACAGGATGTTAGGATCCTCACTGTGTTTCCTTTTCCCCAATCGCAGGTAGACGCTGGGAGCAAGGACAGCTGTACGTATTTAAGAGCATCAGGCTCTGGGAGGAAATCTAGAGTACAAAGAAGCCTGCCCCCTGATTCTGGGTTCCAACAAGGAACGGGGGTTGGGGGATACTGACTGAGACTGTCTGGTGAGGCACGGTCACCACGTCGAACAGGGCCTGGAAGAACTCGTACATAGGGAAGGGCTGATCTGTGTGCACGTGGGATGAAGGCCCTGTGTGCATGGGGGTGTGTGGGGGGGTGTGCAGGTGTGTGTGTGTGTCCCCATGCATTATGCTTGTGAACATGATTGTGTGCCTTTCCTAGAAGACCTTTCTCACACTTCCACCACAATCACAGTGTCACCCTTCCAAAACACTCTCATCACCCTGGCACACTTTACATACTCCTTCCCCTACTCACCACAGCTGTACCTGGAGGACATTTCCCTTTGATTTCCTGAGACGGGCATGGTGCAGAGATGAAGGGACCAAACCCTTGACCTCCTACTTGGAAAGCCAAGATTGGAGCTCAGGTTCCAATCTGAAAGTTGCTCTGGCCTACCCACCTGTGTTAGTCCCTCAGCCAGAAGGTCATGATGTACCATGGGTGCTAGCTAGCAAAGGGCCATAAGCATCTGTGCACACAGCCAAATACCTAGATTCTATCATGATCCCCGACAGGACGAAGCATGACACAGTGGTTTCCATGGACACAGAAGGCAGGGCAAGCTTAGAAGCCCACGTTCAAGATTACAGCCTAGTCCCTAGAGTCATGTGCACAGAGAAAACCCAAATCCTTGTGCTCAAGCCCACATGGATGGAAAGCGTGTGGACCCGTGGAGGACAGAACAGGGCAACATCGGTCATAGCGGGTCTCAGTGTGTATACACGACCGAGCAATGGCAGAAAAGCATTACGGAGGGAACTGACTGTACTTGATAAGATTTCCCTAAGCCTCAGGAAGGTTCAGATTCTCTAAGCACACACTCAAACACCACTGGCCAATAGGAAATCAAGGTCAAGCTTGGGTGGAAGCTTTGGACGCAACATCCCCGGAGCAAATCTCCTGCAAAGCAGGCCTACAGCCTATCAGCACACACTCCAAGACTCCTCTGTGTAAGCAACTTCCCACTGGTCAGAACACCTGGGAGGGTTCGGACAGCCACTGTCTTCAGGGGAAACACGCACACACGCGCGCGCGCGCACACACACACACACACGGGACAGCTCAAGAATAGTGGAAGGAATCTATCACACTCATCGAAGGTGCCGGCTGTTTATGGAAGCTACGATGTCCGTGCTCTCCAGTGTTGCACATGGGATTTTCTGAAGACAAAGAAAGGATGAGTGAAGCAAACTGCTAGGCTCCTTTCCTGAGGGTTGAATGCAGCCCGGCAAGCAAGGCTGCTTTTTATGCCATGCCAAATCTTACAGAGACGTGATGCATATAGTCACAGCAGGTGGGGATCTTGGGCCCAGAGCTGATGTCCAAAGCAGGAGCGTGGGACACCTTAGTGGCATGTCAGTCAGGAGAGGTTATGGGACTCGGTCCTCACACAGAAGCCAGGTTAGGCTTCCCATGTACTGGACTGGCTATTTAGCTTTGATCAGGCTCGCTTTAGCTAGAAAGACAAGAACCCTCTTTGCGTTTCCTCCCTGCTCCTCTCTGTCCCTTCCCCTCTGCACCAAGGACAAGGCCCGGCAGCAGTGCGGCCCATACCTCCTATGCTCCCGCACGCACCCTCCCCCCTCCTGTCCTCATCCATCCAAACTCCCCGCCTACTTCCTGAGCAGCCTCACCAGTGTCCTCACGGTGCCTCTGTATCCTCCTAGCTCCCCGCAAGGACCTGACAGAAGAGCTACCCATTTTGAGGGCCGAGGAGGAAATTCCGACTCTCCCTCAGGTAAACTCATTGTTCCTCAACTTTTTATTTATTTAAAAGACAGAAAGAGGGGCACCTGTGTAGCTCAGTGGGTTAAGCCGCTGCCTTCGGCTCGGGTCATGATCTCAGGGTCCTGGGATCGAGTCCCGCATCGGGGTCTCTGCTCAGCAGGGAGCCTGCTTCCTCCTCTCTCTGCCTGCCTCTCTGCCTACTTGTGATCTCTCTCTGTCAAATAAATAAATATAATCTTTAAAAAAAATAAAAAAGACAGAAGAGAAGGGGAAAGAGAGACAGACAGACAGACAGGCAAAGAGCGCACGAAAGCGCAAGCAGGGGGAGTAGCAGAGGGAGAGGAAGAAGCAGGCTCCCTTTCGAGCAGGGTGCCAATGTGGGCCTCCATCCCAGGATCTAGGATCAGGTCCTAAGCTGAAGGCAGAAGCTTCAATGTCTAAGCCGCTCGGTCACCTCGGTAAAGTCATTTTGTGCTTCTGAGGGACAACCAGTATGTCATTTCTCTTTCCACGAACTCTGAGCATGGCCAAGCCAGAGGGGAGAGACAATGTCCTTGGTGCTGAGAGCCTGCCGTGAGTTTCTACCATTAACGGACAGTGGATTGAGACGGGCACTGAGAAATCATCACCACCATTGCTTAGGCAATGGATGGTCGTGAGCATTTTCCACCAGCTCATTCTGTCTATGGGAAATGGCTTGGATATGAGTTGCTGAAGAAAATGGACAGGGAGTTTTGACATAACAAGCCGGAGCCTTTTCGGGAGGTCATTTCCTCCTCCTCTGGATCATAGACGAATGACCGCATCCCATCTAGCTTGCTTACGACACACACCAAGGGCACAGAGATGTGTGCACACGGTGTGCCCGGGGTGCGGGGATCCTCACTGGGTTTCCCTTTCTCCAACTGCAGGAGGCGGCAACTGGATATAGCCCATATGCATATTCCCCCATCATTCCCTTTAGGAGGACAGATCTAGCTGTACAAGGTAGGGCTTTCTCTCCTCCTTTGGTCTGGAGAGCTTCCCCCCTTCTGAGTTCCTCCCGGGAAGGGAGGCTGGGGCGGACTGAACAAACGGAGTGTCCTGCAGAAAACCAGGACCCTGTGCTACAGTCCCTGCAAACCAGTAGGTCATTCGGGCGGTGTGCTTGGCGCGTCGGAGGGTTGGGGCTCGTTTTCGTGTGGGTCGATGCGACGGGACCGGGCATGTGGGTGTGTGGACTGCGTGCGTTTCACCAGAAGACATCTCCCGCTGAATGGACTTGAGGGCACGGGTCAAAGTTTCAGAGCCAAACCTCCTTCATCCCCGCTGCACACACCCCGCTAGGACACCACATTCCTCCCTGACCCCAGATCCACCTGGAGGGCTGCTCAGGATTCCCTTTCCTCAGACAGGAACGGGGAGAAAGGAAGGGGCCCACATCTGTCCTAGCTCGGGACGTTTCTCAGACAGGGTCAAAACACAAAGGAATCAGAAGCTACTTTAGTCGACCCAAACATCACCACCCGCCTTACAAAAACGCTCCCATCTTGAATGCACATAGAGGGAAGGCTCACTGGCAAATGGCCAGGAAAGCTGCATCATTAGCTTGGGGCCCGATCCGACTTCCTGACAATCTGCTACATGGCCAGGTTAGAGAGTGCCCTTCTCTTGCCTGGCTACCGCTCTCTTGTGAACTTGCCGGGTCCTGACTGGGGGAGCTGGGTCCTGGGAAACTGAGTCCCCCGGACTCCAAGGACACACCCACATGCCACAGGAAAGGAAGACGGGGAAGAATCAGCACTTTGTGGATGGGGACTCTGTTGGAATGGTCAGATCTCAGTACGTAGAAATCCTGGGTCTTTGGTTTTCCTGACCCTGCATGACTCAGGAACAAATAGAAACCTCTAGGGTACTTGTGCTTGCATTGAATGCAACCCTGCCACACAGTGTTCTTCTGCAGAAATACAATCTCCTAGAAGAGGCGAGAGGTAGGTGGGAGCAGCCAAGAAACGGTCTTGACCATGACCATGACACAGTCGCTGGTTGGAGGAACTTGCCTGTCAGTACGGAACGTGTCTCTTAGTGTTTACCCTTTCTGCTTGAAGAGGTCACCCTGATTCCACTCCCTGTAGCTCAAGTTCAGAGTCAATATTTCTCCCTCCGTTCCTGTTCCTTGCCCTGACCTCTCTCGATGCAGCAGCAGCTTGCTCAGTCCATACCCACGCCATACACTCCCGGGCACGCCCACCCCAAGCGAAACTCCCTGAGCTCTTCCTGCCGAGCCCCACCAGTGGACTGACCATTCTGTGGATCTCTCCCTAGCTTGGCTAGATGGACAGGCGGGTGAGCGTTCAACAGGAAAGAATGAGGAAGACGCCCCGTTTTACACCAGAGTGGTACGCTGGCCTTTCTTTGGGGGAGACACAAAACTCTTCTGGCTTTTTAAATCAAGGTCACATAAAAAAAATCTCAGCATGCACAACTGACAGGGTAGGGAGAAGTTTGAGAGAGAATCTGTTACCAAATGCTACCTAACCCCGAAGGCATTGCAGGGGGGCTGGGACAACCACAGCAGGATCACCTACCTACCATCTGGAGGGCAGGGAGCTTTGGTACGGGTAGCAGCTATTCCTCCTTACCACCTATTTTGTCCAGTGGGACCTGGAACGTGGGACCTCTAGGAAGAGTGGGCGCATCTGCGGAGGACTCATTTTGCTCTCCTCACACTTTGTGGCTCACGGGCCTCTAGCACACTTCCGCATCGGGCTTCCTCCCATCCCCCAGGGAACAAAAGAGCCATGCAAACAGGACAAAGCCTGATCTGATGTTCATACTGTTTTCTTTTCTGAAATCACAGGTGTCCCTGCTGGAAGAGGACGGCGGTAAGTATTCTGTACTCTAGAGTCACTCACTTGTTTGCAACAACCTGGAAAAGGGCAAAAGGTCGGGGCTTCCTCACAGGCTCCACGACGAGAACCACCCTGATTCCAGGTCCGGCGGGACTGAGAAGAAGGGTCGGAGTAACAGAAAGGGATTTCTGGGGAAAGACCCGTGGCCTCATGGCCCTGTCCCCGGAAACTACTGCGCTGCTCTTAGGTGGTGCAGCTTTGGGGGCAGGCAGTAGGTGTGCCTTGGAGATGGACTATTTCACAGCTACTCAAGGCCCTGTAGCTCCAACAGGAGGCAGAGTTTCTATTCACATCTCTGCTCCTCTCCAGGACCTTTCATCCTCCATCCAGGAAGGGCCCACTGCAGCTCAGTCCATACTGATGAGCTCCCCACCTCCACACACTTGTCCACACGTGCATGCCAAGCAAAGCTCCCCGAGCGATTCCCAAAGAGTCCCATCGGGGTCCCAACACTCTGTGTGTATCCACCCAGATCCCCTGGCTAGCCTGTACGATGACCTTGACGTGGACAGCACAGAGGGAGAGGTCCCATTGTTCACCAAGGTGGTAAGTTAGCCTTTCTTCAGGTGAGGTACAGCATCCCTTGTTGCCCTGATACTCACAATCAGATCCGAACACTTCAGCACGTACAATGTCCGTGGTGAGGAGATTCTTGAGGGACCGACTCTTAGCCAGGGGGCCCCATTCCAAAGACCCTGCAGGAAACAGCAGGTTCGGTTATAGTCCACAGGGTCGTGAGCTTTTTCACGGGTGCTACTGAAACCACCATGCCACCCAATGGACCCAGGGCATGCGACCTCTAGGTGGATTCCATATCACTGCCCATGACCCTGCCCATCACCAAGAGACCAAAAGAGCTATGCACACAGGACGAGGCAGGACTTGATGTTCACCATGTTGTCTTTTCTGAAATCGCAGGTGGCCCGGCTGGAAAAAAAGAGTGGTAAGTATGCTGTCCTCTAGAGTCACTCATTGCTTTGGAGCAACCTGGACAATGAATGGGTAAGGTGGGGCTTCCTTGCAGGCTCCATCTTGAGAGCCACCCAGAATCCAGATCCTGTTGCAATAAGACTAAGGGTTATGTTCTGGACCGAGACGTGAGGCCTCGTGACCCTAACCCCAGAAGCTACCGTGCTGCTCTTAAGTGCTGTAGGATCGGGTGCTGGGCACGAGGTCTGTTTCCATGGGAATCCATGCGCTGTGATTCACAGGGTTGGTGTGTGTGTGTCAGGTGGATGAATGCTGCGCCCTCGAACGTGTCTGGTCCCCTCAAAATGGCAATTAATGGTGTCCACGTTCTCAGGGAGATTTCCCATCCCTGTCACGTCATGAATGTCCATTCATGGGAAAACTCTTCAACACCTACAACTGAAAGAGGTGTTCTTTCCTTGCAAGTACACATCAATTCCCCCAGAAAACAAACCCCGTCGCTAACTAGGAAGGACTAGACTGTGCCCCAAAGACACAAGTGTGTCCCTGTTACTGAGTCAGTGTCCATGGGGCTCTCCCGCCAAGGTAGGTCTCGGGCAAGAATGGTCACAGCACCTCCCTCTTGACACTGCACTCACACACACACACGTCTCTGCATCAGAGGCCCCACGATGCGTCTTCCCAACCTCATCAGAAGCACTGAGTGCTGCGACACACTTCCTCCCTTCTGCAGGCGGCTTCCGGGGCAGCCGTGTTCAACAGCCCGTTCGGGGAGGACCCGCACAAAGGGGCAGTGGCCAGGGAACAGATGGGGCCAATTCTCTCCATTTCTCCATGGAGATCTACCATTTCCCTGCAGATACTGTGTCTAAGAATGCAACTGGCCTTCTCCCAGGGAAATCCCACACCCACCACTGGTCCTTGCTGGGGCTCCTGGAGGTGGGCCCAAAAGGTGTCCTATCCCAGGGGAATGAGGTCTTCTTCAGGGACTGAGCATCACTGGGGGCACCTGGGCACCCTCCATTCAGGAATGAAGGGTGCTCTGTGCATTGCAAGGTGGCCAAAAAGAACCTCAAACCTCAACATGGGTGACAGGACAATCACCGCCCAATTCTCTGGCCATCTGTCCATGCAAGAGGGCCTTGTTAGATTCGGAAGGTTTGAGCCAATAGACAACTCAAGGGAGTTCAGTGCCTGGGAATGGAAACAGAGCCAAATCAGGGTTTCAGGTTTCTCTGGCAGCCAACAAGACTTTCTCTCATGAGAAACATGTATTGGAACAGAATCTGATTTTCCAACATCTCTTTTCCTCACTCGCACGCGCGGGATCCACAGGAGTACCTTTCGCTGCTTTCCGAGGACACTCAACGGGCTTTTCCAGGGTAGTTGCACCAGTCTGCATTCCCCGAATTGCATACAAAGTCTCCAATTTTCTGCCTCCTTCCAACATGGGTCCTGGGTTTGAATTCCTGGTTTGGGTCCTCGCTACCCTAACTGACAATGCCACAGCTCGACGCCCTTTGGATTCGCATTGCCCTCACGATGCCTTACATTGAGCATCTTTTCGTACGATGTCTGTCTGACTGACTGAGTTATTTGTTCCCTTTGCAGCACAGACTATTCCAGTCTTTTTCTCGATTCTTTCATTTGGTGAAATCCCGGTCTTCTTTTGTTTGGTTGGTTTTCTTGTTGTTTTCCCTTTTTGTCAGTGAACACACCTTTTCTGAAATAAGGATTGCCAAGGGTTTCTCCAGTCTGTGGGCTGCCTTTTCACTCTGTTTGCTGTTTCAGAAGAGGATGCTTTTTCTGGGCGGTCCTCTTCGGAAGCATCGTGATGCCAACATGAGCACATTTCCTTGGGCATTTCTCTTCCGCTCCCAGGTGCCCCTGCCTATTTGTATGCCAGCACCCTCCTGTTGGCTCAGAAGAGTCATCGAAGGTATTGGAAGGTCAGCTTCTAGAGACCCACCACCAACTTCTTCATATTCAGAAACGCCGTGGCTCGTTGTGTTCCTTTATGGTTCCCTTATCTATTCTAGCAGCTTCTCTGTCCCGAGAGCAGCACATTGTATGCTTTAGATCAGTGTTGCACGGAATCCGCTCCCCATTTATTCTAGGAACTGGGGCTTCACCGTCATCTCTTCGGGTCCAAAGACCTCCAGCAGCACCTGGTGGGTGTGTGTGAGCCCGGGAACGTCTTCCCTTGATCAACGACCCTGTCAGGCCAGCCACTGATGCCCGAGCAATACGCGGGAGAGCAGGCCTTCTCTCTTGCTCCTGGTTGGTGTCTAGCGCTGAGCGATCCAGGAAAGAGTCTGTCTAGTATCCATTGTACACAGTCATTTATTATCTCAGCACAGTACACGGAAATCATCAAAAGAATGAAAACGTCCAGTTGCTCACTCCCACGAGCCACATGTCAAGAGTCCCATAACGACTGGAGTTTCTGATGGTTGCGCTGGGAGGGGACAGCGGTCATGGGCATGCAGAACTGACACTGAGGTGACTGCTGCAGCATCCTGGTCTCATTAGAAGGCGTGAAATTCCAATCCCCGTCTCCTCCAAGGGCTCCGGCTCCACCAGCCCCGTGAACCTCTGAGAGCACAGCAGAAGGGTCAGGCAGATGCTGCATGGCCCAGAGACATCTCAACGCACCTGGGATGAAGGGGTGAGGCGGTGTCTCTCCTAACGGCATTGCTCCTCTTTCAGTTCTTACAGATCTACTGGTAGAGAGCATCCAGGACGACTCCCTCAGTGAGGGCGAAGTCTCTTCAGGTAGGGAATGGCACCGAGGAGAGGGACACTGGGACAGGGCTCAGCATCCTGGTCTCATTAGAAGGCATGAAACTCCAATCCCCGTCTCCTCCAAGGGCTCCAGCTCCGCCAGCCCCGTGAACCTCTGAGAGCACAGCAGAAGGGTCAGGCAGATGCTGCATGGCCCAGAGACATCTCAACGCACTTGGGATGAAGGGGTGAGGCGGCTTCTCTCCTAACGGCATTGCTCCTCTTTCAGTTCTTACAGATCTACTGGTAGAGAGCATCGAGGACTACTCCACCAGTGAGGACGAAGTCTCTTCAGGTAGGGAACGGCACCCAAAAGGGGAACACTGGGACAGGGCTCCCAGGAACATGGGGTTGCCCCTGCCGCTCCGGAGAATGAAGAAGGTGGGTCAAAAACCACCAAAGAAAGGGATGCTCTGGCACAGGCATGATTTGCTCATGTCACGGTTTCGGGATGAAAAGAATAGACGAGGTGTCCACGGGCCTTTAGGGTAGGCTGGGTTTGTCATCACCACGTGACTCCTTGCTCGGCTCCTTGAAGGATCTTTACCTTCAAAGCTGCTCGTGCCTCCCTTGGCCGCTGCCACATGTCAAAGCGTGGTCTCTTTTGCTCATGGCCTCTCGGGAATGGTGCACAAGAGATTCTGCATCTTTCTTGGCACAGGCCCAGACCTGGTCATGCTCAGGACTTGGCGGCCCCAACCGCACTCTCCTGTGCAAGAGAACCGTGACACTACGTTCTGGTCTGAGCCAGGAGGTGGAAGACAGGTCTAAATCCTCTCCCTCATAACCTCCACTACCAAACCGTCCCGGTTCTCTCCAAGCTGCTGTACCTTCAAGGGGACGCCCAGAGCTGCAGAAGGGAAAGCGTACTTCCCCTGGGTTCACTACACAGGCTCCCGTAAACCACAGCTTCTGCCAGCCTTCACACCCCAGCCGAGTCTGAACTGTGGACGTGTTCCCAAGGGCGGGACGCCCCCATGCAGCTCCCTTGGAGAACCCCTGTCGTGGGCCACGGTCCCCTGGGCCTGTGTGAAGGGGCTGCTGGACCTGCTTCACACACTTGCTGCCCCGGGTCCACTCTACCTCTCACCAGCTGGCATCGAGGCATAGCACAGAGCCTCTTGGGAGCAGGGCCAGAGAGTCACAGTTCTTCTTACAAACCCACCTCGCTGGCCCACAGCGCTGGCCATGCTCCCCACTCCCTAGGCATGCCCAAACGGCAAACGTTCCTCAGGCCTGCCCAGGGCCCTACACACACCCCGACCCCGTCCATTCCTGGCAAGCCTCAGCAGGAGCACTGGCAGGAATCCTGTGTTTCAGTAACCACAGCGCTGGACGTTTTCCAGGGCTGCCCTGAACAGCTGAGGGCGCCTGCACAATTTCCCATGCTCCCGTCGCCATTCAACCTCTGTAACACTTAGGGAAACAGAGGGCGTTGCGTTCCCTGAAACACATCCCTGGGAAGGTCATCCCAGTCCCTGGGCAGACATGGGCTGTGGGGACGTGGTGGGCCATCTCTCCCGGCACTTCCCCAGCAATCCCAGACCCATGACAGCTGCTCCCAGCACAGACGGATCGGGGGATTGATTCCGGGGGACCCAGCATACCTCCTCTCTTTCCTTGGTGGCCCCCTCCTGGACAACAATAGGACTGGTGGAGCTTGGCAGGGGGAAGGACATGGAGCATCTCTAGGGGAAGAGGAGGAGGAGGAGGAGGAGGAAGACGGAGAGCAGGGAAGGACAGGTACAAGGACAGAGGAAGACAAAGTCCCGCAGAGGCAGTTTTAGGGACAGTGACAGCCTCCAGGGGGGAAAGAATCACAGAGCCAGGCTTCGGGTCTTGGAGAAAATCGGAGGTGGGAAGAGCAGGTGGGCAACCGGAGACCCCCCTGTACCCTGCGGAAATCAAGCGACCAAGGCCAGGGAGGACTCGGAGCTAGGGACGCACCCCACTGAGGGCAGAGCCCAGCATCCCCAGAGCAGCAGGCCGTGGGTCATCAGCTGCACTAACTCCCCTTTGTTCTCTCACAGGGCCAACCCCAGCATCCTCACTGCTCTCTGACCCGGAGAAGGATTCCACGGAGGACAATTCCGATGGAAGGAGCCACCCTGCGCCTGTAATTCACTTCCACCTCCATCTCTTGGGCTTTCTCTCTCCTCTGTCCATAAGCGCCTCCTCCCAGCTCTTCCCCTTTCCCTGCTTTGACAATGCCAACCCTGGAGGCCCTCGTCTCTGGCAGGCACTTGGGCTTTGCATGGGAACTGCTGCATGAAATCCCTGGGCAGCCCTCCTGACCCCTTTCCTACCATCACCCTGACCCCTCACCGCGGACTCTGGGAAGCAGCCCCGGACAGCAGAGCAGGGAGGAGGGCTGGGAGTCGGCAGGGCACGGCTCACCCGGCTGGAGGGGCCTTAGGAAGGGAGGCTGGGCCTGGGTGTCCCCACTTGGTTCTCTGATGCCGGGGAGTCTGTACATACCCACTTCTCTTGCTCTCAGCTCTCAAGAAGCTTTCCCTCGGTGGACTTGGCGCAAACGACAAGGGAAGCAGAAGAAGAGGAGGACTAGGGAATGGGGTGAGTCGGGCAGGAAAAGGGTCCGGTGAACAAGGACACATGTTCTCCCTCGTTGCCCAGTCCTTGTTGTGGATACCTCGGCAAACCGCACAAAACCCGGGGTGCTGCCCTAGCCTCTGACTACAAAGAGGAGAGGAGAGGAAGGTCCCAGTCCCTGCAGGCACTAGGAAGACCTGAGAACATCCCACGGGGAACCTCCACCTGATCCATCAGGCCCAGTCTCCAACTGAGTCATGTCTGCCGGCCACTCCCGTACGATCTAACCAACACCTCCAGTCCCCCAATCCTCCAAGACGCCTGGTGGGAGGTAGTGGGTCCCTTCGTGGCACCATTTCCCTTTGTGAGTTTCATACTCTAGAGACACTCCTCGAACCCTCAGTTGGCAGGGAAGACCCACCAGGGAAAGGCCACCCTGCGTGCTCCCACCTCGCCCAACAGCTGCCCACAGCCCGTGGACTGTGCGAACTCACTTCCCGTGGGAGTCGGGAGCACGTGGTCTCTGCCACGCCACCTGCAACACTCGTGTGGGCAAAGGTTCCCCCCACAGAGAAGGGCACGTCCAGGGCTCTCAGAGAGGCTGGGGAAGGGACAGCCCAGCAGGAGGAGGACCCCACCGTCATGGAGGAGGACGCTTAGGGAAGGGGCCTGAGGGACCCTGGCAGTGTAGCCTTCATTCAGCCCCAGGGGGCCCGCGGGAAATTCCCCTTTCTTCAGGTCACGCATGGGTCCTGCAGGGAAACCTCCACCTCAACACCTCAGAAAGACACGTCCCGCAAAACCCCACAGGCCTCTGGTAAGGCCCAGGCCACACGCCACTCGCTATCTCACACCACTCTACCCGTTGTCTCCACAGCTGCGCCACAGGACAGTGTGCCCACCATTCCGAGGCACCAGAGGCTCCTGGGGTGCTCCGACAAAGGGAGCCAGGACGGTCCTGGGGCCTCACCTGCGGCTCCGATTTGGGCCCGGAGGAGGATTCGGCGTGAACACACAGGGAAACACGCCTGCAGGAACGGCTCTCTTACGCCTGACCTCCGTAGGCCAAAGAGAAGACTTCTGGGCAGCCCACCAGAGGACGGCACTGGAGCCCCGAGGACGAGACGAGAGGACCCTCTGAGTCGGCCGCCACACCCAGAGGTGGCTGCCCGGGCCCTGCCGATGACGGACACTTGGAGCACGAGGCAACCACCTGGGCCCACAACAGTCTGTTGTGTGGGGAGACTGGGCCCACCTGGTACTGGGCCCACCTGGGACTGGGCGAGACAGCAGCCTTCCTGTCATCTACCGTGTCTGCTACAGGGGCTGTCCCCTGCAGTCCCCGGAAACCCTGCAGAGCATGACACATGCAGGACGAAGCGGCACTGCCATGGCCCCTTGACCACCCTGGGATCGGCTCGAGGGGCAGCAGCCCTACCCCTGCTGGATTCCCCGAGGGTGCCGCACCGGAACCGCCCCTGTCGCTTCGACGGCACAGGACCGTGACCAATGCTGGGCTCAACACTGGCAGCGGCCCCACAAAACGGGCCCCGCTCAGCCTGTGTGTTTGGCAGCAGCAAGAGGTTTAGGGAGGAGAGGCTCTCCCCTGCACTCAGCGGCCTCTTCCTTTTACAACTCTGACAGCAGAGGCCTCCCCCAGCTGGGCCTCCCCCACCTGACCAGGAACGACCCACGCGGAGGGACAGCTCTACGCCCCTATTCAGCAGGAAGAAGCTACAGAAGATGAGACCGTCCTCCTTCAACAGCCTTACCACGCAAGGCTCCGCACTGGTCAGGGGCACACGAGGAGGGAGGGGAAGGCTAGCTGAGCACCAAGCAGGCGCTGGCACGCCACACCGCCCCCCAACCTGTGATACAGGGGACATCCCTCAGGCGCTCTGACTGCCCTCAAGCTGAGGAAAGGAAAAAACAGATTCTCCCCAGATGGAGATCAAAACCCGGCAAGACCGGAGTCTCCCTCGGTTTGTAAAAGTCCTCGTGATTCTGTAGGAAGAGGCCTGCCTAACGAGAGCCTAGCGACCTGCCAGAGGCCCGGATCTCCGTTTCCTGAAGCCCTGACATCTCTCTCCCCTCCACGACACTGAGGGAGGCTGAGGCCGAAGGATATGTCCATAGGACAGAGTTTCTTTTCAAACCTGCAGTCCCTTGAGAAGGACCTGTGAGAGGAGGAAGGTAACATTCCTCCAGGAAGCTCCCAACCATCTTTCAATTCATGCCTTCCAGGCAGGAAAAACCACCTTCCCTTCACAAGAGCAAAGCCAACTGTATCCTGGGTGTCCTCTGTCCACCTGCCACGTTCTTGCAAAACCTCCCTTTTGCCTGACCTCCTCCAATGCCATCCCAGAGAGTCAGCCTACCGTCACGACCCCAGCAAGCAGCCCTTTCTACCCAAGGGTCGTATCCCGGTGCTTTAATAAAAATCACCTCCTGCCAGCAAAGCCGTCTCAACACTTCTTTCTTGACCATCGGCCTTGAATGCTAACCTCTTTCCTACATCAGTCCTGTCTCTTGTAGGGCTCCTGTGGAAACAACCCTGCAACACGGGCCCATTTCTGCCAACTCTTCCGACTCCGTGCACCTCACCCACTGCACATTCTGTGTCCTCCGAGGACAGGACCCTTCTGTGATTCTTGCACTCAAACCCTCACATGGCCCCTCTCTCAGTCCTCGACGTGGTTGACGTTGCCCTTCTGAAACTCCCCAGCATCCCACCCTCACTTTCTTTGTCTCGCAGGTTTATCTGGTCCATAGGTTCTCATCACCAACACCCTATAACCGGTTTCTGCTCCTGAGTAAAGGACTCCATTCATTTCCTTTCTCATCAAGCTCAAATCTTAACTCTCAGATGTTTGTCTCACAACTTTCAAAATTCTTCTTTCCCCTAATGCCTCTCTACCAGTTTCTCTTCTCCCTTTTTCAAGCCACCTGCCCGCCCTCCCTCCCTCCCTCCCTTCCTTCCCTTTATGATCTTTTCGTTCTTTGTATTCCTTCCTCACTCCCTCCCTCTCTTTCCTTTTCTCATTCTGTTGTGTTAGTCCCCACACAGCACTTCAGTACTTTTTCACCTAGTGTCCGGGACTCACTCTTTGTGTACAAGACCCAGGAGCTCACGGCAATACGTTCCCTATTATACGAGACCCACACGGGGGCATCTCAAAGGTCTACTTCTCTGCAAGTCAACAGGAAGCTTCAGGGTCATGAAACCTGGCCTTCCACACTAGAGCTGGACACGGGCTACGCTAAGCATTCCCCACAATCCCCTGTCATCCAAGACCCAGAGCATACGGGCTGTCCCACCAGAAACCTGAAGAGTTTCATTTCTCGGCTGAAATGGGCCTCGAGAAAAGCCGCCGCCCGAGTGTCTGGAAAAGTCACTGGCTTCAGCACGACTCACGGGTATATAGTCTTTGAAACGGAAACATAAAAAAATTTAATCAGCAGTTGACGTGGGTATGAGGCTACCATGTAGAAAGATCTATCTGAATTCTGGAAAGGAACAAGACACGCGACTACAAGTGGCTTGCAGGGGTAGACACAGGGACCGTTCCTGAAGGGAGGGGCTGGAACGTGTTCCTTGAGTCAGGAAGGGAGAAACATGAGGGAGCGATCCTACCACAGGCCCTAGTGTTCTGGCCATTAGCTAGGGTTCACACTGCACAGGAACCCAGGCAATGCTGGGGCACAGCACGGAGAGCTCTCACGTGCCTCACCTCACTCCAGGTGTGCTGTGTCCTGGGAAGACAAGCCTTGTATTTGCTGACAATGTGGAAGATCCCTCAGCGATGTCCCTGGCACCAGGGACATCAGAGCTCGTTCATCCTGGATCGCAGCACACCCATCTCCCCAGGGTGGGAGAGCCATTAGTCGGGGCTCTAACCTCGGGAGACATTAGAGAACTCACCCTTCCGAGGAACGGAGACATGATACACATGGGGGGAACAACTCCAGGGCAGTGCTCACCTCTTTACACAGTAAGACCACTGGAGACGTACCTCAGGGATGGAAAGAAGGTAGGAGACCCTTCCTTCAGAGAGCTCTGCTCTTCTTCATGTCCAGGACCTCACACGGGGTAGAAGCCATGTGCTGGGATTGCTGCACAAGAGCTCACAGCAACATACATCCCTTCGAGGCCATGGGCACGTTCCCACAGACAGAAACTGGTTGAATTTCATCTTCAGGGGAAAGCATTTAGGCCGGCCACACCCTTAGCCAGCATCCGAGAATCCACACTGGCGGCAACCCCGACAACTGCAGTCAACGTGGAAGAGCCGTTCGATACAGCTCTCACATTTGGAGACACCAGACAACTCAGAGCAGAGAAACCTGTGTCTGTCATCACTGGGGCCGCGCCTGTACCCAAAGCGCCCACCTTGCTCACCGCCACAGAAATCACACAGTACAAACCCTTGTCTCCCGTCACTGAGGCAGAGCCTTCAGCCAGAAGTGGGCCCTTCCCCAACACCAGAGAACTCACACAGGGAGAGCCACTAGCGCGGTATCCTGGTGGGAGAAGCTTCAGGTGGGGCTCAGGCCTGAGGCTCCCGCTACCGTCTCAGAGTGTGCTTCATCCATCACATGGGAGCGAAGGTGCAGGCACCCCTGGGACCCCCTGCATCATCGCTGTGGCTGAATGCCAAGGACACCCCATATGGGAATCCCATTCCTCACGGAGCCAACACAGGAAGGACCTGGCAGGATTCGCACACAGGAAAATCCTCCCGGTCTGATGAGCAAAGGAATGGGCTCAGCTATCCCTTCTTCCCTAGCCAGCAATGACACCCTCACACCAAGGAATCACTGATCCCAAAGCAACGAGGGGAATTTCTTCCCCGGACACTCCCATCAGAGAATCACTGGGCAACTACCTCCCAAGGAATTCCTCGGGGTGACTCTGAGATACAAACTCAGACACTGCAAACACAGACAGCGGGGCCCCGTTCTGAGGGATGCGGAATGCGCTATTCCAGTAACCAATAGCTAGAAATCAAGCACATCTGCTCTGATCCAGGAGTACTTCCATAAAGGCCAGTCTCACCGAACAGGCAGGTCTAACTACCGTGCACACTGTACCAAGTAAGAACAGGGGACTTCTCCTTCAGGAGCTCTCATAACAGACACAGGTACTGTCTCTTGGTAGGAAGTGGGATCACGGGAAGTAACACTGCCTGGGATCCATGAGAACATCAAGTCGAGGGTGAACTCAGAGTCTCAGAACACAAGGTGATAGAAGTATGTTCACAAAAACATGAACCTAACGATGTATATAGATCACAAAGATGAATGGCACAAGATTCAAAAACCACATGGTTTGTGATCTACCTCTCATGTGTCCTTAATTCTACTAATATTGTCCTCACAAAGCGCACAGGATTTACAAATTAATTGCATGCTTAGAAATATATCTATTTACTTCACTTATTGGAGATCAAAAGAGGTAGCGAGGGAGCAAAAACAGCCGGGGTCTGGCAGTGGAGAAGAGGGAGAAGGGTGCCCAATACAGGGCTTGATCCCCCAGGATCCAGGGATCCTGACCTCAACCAAGGGCAGATGCTTACCCAATTGCGCCACCCGGGGGCTGGCAAATTAATTTCATCTTTTACAAAGATGCTCTTCTGGAAGACAGGGCACCAAAACATCGACAGTTTCAGCATCAGGCAGTGAGGGCTTCCTCCCTGTCTATGAGAACGTGGGAGCCAAGAGGCTTTCTCTACCACCAAGAACAGCTACATATCTCTGGGCCTGAGAGGGTATTACGACCACTGCAGACATGGAAATACTCCCCAATTCAGAAGATTTAGAATAGGAGGGGTGTTCTTACACTCCCTTCCATAAAGACAAAGCCTGTCCAGGAATGCCTGCGAGGTTCTCTCAGTTAAGGGACCAACGTCTGGCTTTGGCTCAGGTTATGATGTCAGGGTTATGGGATTGAGCCCTGAGTCAGGCTATGGAAGGCATGGGGAGCCTGCTGAAGGGTCTCTCTCATCCTCTGCAACTCCCACTCTGCCCACAAAAAGAAACAGGAGTGAGAGAGAGAGTCCACTCAGACATCCATTTGTAAAGATGCCCTAGATTTTTTACTCAAGATGAATGGCCCAATAAAGCAAGTGTGGGCAGAACGTTGATCGTCGAGAAAATGTCTATTTATAACGTTAGGCTGCAATAACTCAGGACTCTGCTAAAAGGGGCAACCTGGAGTTCAGAAGTCTTGCGTGGGGCAGGGACTTGCAGAACCTTCTCCACATGTGCCACTAAGTCATCTTCCCCAAGCAGCCAACTCTAGACATTCTGGTTAAGGGTACATCTCCACGTTAATCGACAAGAAGAGGCTCTCTTTGCCTCCGGAAGAAAGACAGAAGCCGGCAAGAAAGACACCCAAGTCAAGGCCTGAACCTCAACCCAGGTGGGAGGTTCAGAACCAAGACAACTTACCACTGCGATGCACGCGCACCAGGGAGACGACAGCGGTCACACTCCTGGACGTGCTGCACTTCCATCTGCACTGAAGAGACAGAAGCCAGGCGCTCTGGATGCTGCCCAGCAGGCCACGTCCCCTGAGCCTCGAAGCGCCACCTGTAAAAACAAGGAGAGCATTCAGTCGAGGTCTCAGGACCCGCACGTGGGGAGACACAGAGTCACCCATGATGGAAGCAGGCCCCTCCGTCCCAGCAGGGAGTGCAGGTTCAAGGAGGCCAAAACCACATGGCCCCGCCATCTGTCAAAGTCTTAGCATTGCTGCTGGAAGGCCTTCCCCTAAAGCATGCTTGGCGAATTGGCTGCCAGGAGTTCCATGAGGCTGAAAAGGGCGTCTGGTCTTTCCTTGCTGAGACATGCCTCTCATGGGCCCTGGTACTCAACAAGAAAAAAAAAAAAAAAAAAAAAAAAAACCAACAACAACTGACTACCTTCCCCTTCCACAACACCCTTCCACTTCAGGGTCGTGGCTATGGCAGAGTTCACACTGAGCGCATTTTTTCCCTTTGGTTATATTATAGTCTCTCTCACTGCAAAACCTGCAATGGACCCCCATTTTTTTTTAAGGACATTCAAATTTTGCAGCATGGCCTAGAACTTCAAGATCAAGTTTATGCTGGTGTCTCCAACTTTATTTCATGCCATTGCTCACTGTGTTTATCGTGATAGAAACACACTAGCCATCTTGCTATTGACTGAATGAGTCCAGGGTGCTCCTGACCAGGACGTTCCTGCCTCTCTCAGCAATGCTCTCCTCACAGATCTTTGCTGTCAAGACTTTTCATATAATTTAGGTCCTTTCCAGATACACTCTTGAAGAGACTACCCCTGGCCACTTGGCTGAAACAGACTACTTATCCCCAACGCCCTCTATCACTATCATCTCATCTTCTGGTCTTTAAAACCCTTCACAGCATTTAGCATGACCTGAAATTATAGGATTAATTTATTTGCATTCTTTCTTCCTCTATGGTCCTTATCTCTACACCTCCCTCCTGAATGTAAGCCCAGCAAAGGGAGAGTCCTTGACTTTCTTGTTCATTGATGTATATCCTGAGCTTTTAGAAGGGCATTAGTTAAATGCTGGTTAAAAGTATAAATTTCCCAGGGGTGCCTGGGTGGCTCAGTGGGTTAAAGTCTCTGCCTTTGGCTAGGGTCCTGGGATCGAACCCGCATCGGGCTCTCTGCTCAGCAGGGAGCCTGTTTCCTCCTCTCTGTCTCTGCCTGCCTCTCTGCCTACTTGTGATCTCTATCTGTCAAATAAATAAAATGAATAAAATCTTAAAAAAAGTATAAACTTCCCAGATACCTATTTTAGCAAGGCCCTGTGTATTTATATCTTGCCTCTTCTGATGCTCACAAATATTGTGACAAAGGTCTTATTATCCAAATTTACAATGAGGAAACAAAGGCTCATAGTGATTAAGTGACCTGTCTAAGCCAGTAAGTGGCTTAGCAACAATTTGTGGGCTAGCAGTAGTAATTTTAAAGTAGGCTTCAGAATAAAAAAGTTCTACCAGAAATAGAGACATCATCATAAAGGGGTCAAGGGCTCGAGAGGACATAAATATCCGAGTATTTATACACTTAATAATTCTTACAATTGATAACGCGAAAACCAACAGAACTGAAAGGAGAAGTAAACACAAAATTATAGCTACAGAGTTCAACACTGCTTCTCACTGTGTCACTGACAAAACTCTTAGGAATTTTATCCCCAAACCCATTTTTCCGTTAGCCCTGTGATTTTCAGTACACTATTTTATATGGAGCAGTGATTCTTTTTTAGGAAAACACACATCATGTTATAAAAGAAGTCACCGTATTTGTATAGCTTCTCTCCTCTCCCTTTGTTTTTAGCCTCCTCTTATCTATATAGATACATACCCTTTCTGTGTTGCCTAGATTTGCAACTCATACAATCTGTCACCTAGCTCCCACATTTGTTTTCAGTTCTATGGGAGGGGGTGTCAGGGTGGCACAGTCGGCTGACTGACTCTTGGATTCAGCTCTGGTCGTGATCTCGGGGTTGGGGGTAGAGTCCCTCGTCGGGCTCCAATATCAACACAGAGTCTGCTTGTTTCTCTGTCTCCCTACCATGTTCACTCTCTCACTTTCTCAAACAGGTAAGACTTTAAGGGGAAAAAAAAAAACTAAAAAACAAAATAAAATTAGTTCTTCAGTTAAAGTCAGAGTCTACTACCAGCCTTTTTACCATGCTTCTTTATGTCACTCCCTGGTTACCTGATACTCATTCTCTAACAGAGCCTTCTAGGAACAAAGATCCTAGAGTTCTTGTCGATTCAGAAAAGACTTGCTGTCTTTGTTGAAGAGTATCTTCTTAACTGGGTGTAATACTCTCAATGGGACACCTTGAGGATTTTGTAGAAACCGCTCTTGCTGACTCTGAGCTACAGAATTTACTATGGAAAAGTCTGAGGCTATTTGGACTTTCTCTTATATTGGCCGGTTGTCAAAATAACGGTTTCTGAAATCTAGTCCCTTTATCAGAATATTTCCTAATGTTGCTAAGGACTGGCTCTTTTACACAGATTCAATCACAAATCTCTCCCCCCACAAAAAGTATTCTTGAAATATTTCAAACATTTGTTCTATTTCTTTTCCTTTCTATTTTTGGGAAGGAATTCTATGTATGGTATGTATGTGAACTCTCTTTTTAATGTAATCTTCTAATTTTATTTCATTTTCTTCTTGATTACATCTATCCTTTCTTTCTGAACAATTTTTTTTAAAGGTTTTATTTATTCATTTGAGAGAGAGAGAATCACAGCGAGAGAGGGAACACAAGCAGGGGGAATTGGAGAGGGAGAAGCAGGCCTCCTGCCAAGCAGGGAGCCCAATGAGGGGCTCGAACCCAGGACCCTGGTATCATGAACTGAGCCAAAGGCAGACACTTAATGACTGAACCACCCGGGCGGGCCCTGAACAGATTTTTGCCAGTATGTATTCATCCTTGGGGTTCTTCCGATTTGCTTTCTTTACTGTAATTATATTTTCTGTTCTCTTTTCTCAGTTTGACACCCTGCCATGTGTTTGCTATTCCCCTATTAATATCTTTCTTAAATACCTGTACCACAGAGATAATTAGTTCAATTAGTTCACCCTTTGGAAACTCATGATTTAATACTTGGTCACATAATTTACCTACTTTATGACTACTTTGATCAGATGACAATTCTTTTTTTTTTTTTTTTTTTTTATTTATTTGACAGAGAGAGATCACAAGTAGGCAGAGAGGCAGGCAGAGAGAGAGGAGGAAGCAGGCTCCCTGCTGAGCAGAGAGTCCGACGCGGGACTTGATCCCATGACCCTGAGATCATGACCTGAGCCGAAGGCAGCAGCTTAACCCACTGAGCCACCCAGGCGCCCCCAGATGACAATTCTATCACCAACTAGCTTTCTTCCCAATACTTTTCACCCCTTTTTTCTTATAATCGTTTTGCATGCATTTGTGCTGGTTCCTTTTTCATTACTTGGGCTAAAAGGATGTGAGCTTTTCAAGGAAGACCACACTGCAAAAGGTTTACTTGGGAGATGGAACAGAGTCATCCCTTAGGCTAGAGGGGTAATTCATTATGAACAAGTGTTCTGCACATGTGTTGGTCTCAGTTTACAGATCAACCAGGATGTGCCTTCCTTCCTCGTTGGAACAGCCTCCACAACAGCTTGTTCTCTTGGTCATCACAGAGTCAATCACTGACTGCAGCTCCAAACTGAGGAAAACCAAGTGTTGGGCTCATTTCACAGAAACAGGCCCAGAGGCCGAACTGGGCCCATGGAGGCTCCGACTTCCCCAGCATCTGCCTAGACCAACTGTCTGATGCAATCCAGGAAAGAAAGGTAGTTAAAACTCTACAGAACAGTTTCATCTGAGAGAGAGGAACAAGACAAAAGAGAACATCCTTTTCCCTTCCACCTTTCTGACCAGCTGCTCTGGCACACAGTGGTTCACACTGAGACTCGGAACATATCCTGCTAGTCTGAGCAATCAGATGTGCTAATTACAAAGCTACAGTCAACGAGGTAATCACCCCCCGGAGCCTTCCCCTCCTCCTAACCAGCCTTACCGTCCCCCTTGCTTCCCTCACTTTTGTAGAAGGTCTGCAAATCCCGATCAACCGTTGCCAAGTAAGTTTTTGCATCAAATTCTATGTCAGAGGAGTACCTGCTAAGATGGCATGTAAGATTATTTCTGCACATTTAGTGTCTATGAGGTGCTTTTCCCTCATGTACAGTCTCTCTTGCACCATCATGGAAACACAGGGCTACTGAAAAGTGTGGTTTGTGCTTCTCTCTTGCACCATCATGGAAACACAGGGCTACTGAAAAGTGTGGTTTGTGCTTCTACACTTCAGTACGTCTCCTTTGCAGAATGAAACTGTCTCCAAGGGAGCTCAGCTATCTAGTTCATGGCACCGTTCTTCATGGAAGTTTTAGGTGTGGATGTGCTCTGTTCATGAAAAGCGCACTGCCAGACCCCGTGCGCATCAGAAATGCTTTTGTTTTCTACCCACCTGCTAACATACACACGTTCCTTGATCCATCGTCAGCTCTGATGCAGGTACACTGGTACTGATTTGGGATTTCAGATATCCACTAATGTCATAGAATGAAGCTTGTCTTGCTCACTTCCCTTAGTGCTTCTGGATGATTTGCAGACAAAGGCAGAAGATGCTGACTTTACACATTCTTCTTCAAGAAGTTCATTTTGTCTTTGAAAACCATCTTAACTCAGCTACAGGACACCATATTCTCTGTTTCCACCTTATCTCCAGACTGTTCCTTCTCTCTTCTTCGCTGAGTCCTCTCATTTTCATGACTTCTAAACATTAGTGTCCCAGGGGACAGCTTTCAGACCTTTCAAATTTGTTCATTCTTACTTCTGAGAGGTGGTTACCTGATCCCTTAGCTTCAAATACTAATTTTAAAAACTTTAAATACTACCATAAGTTGACAATTTCCAAGTAAGTATCTCCAACCTGGGGTCTTCCCTGTATCACCTCTGCTCATACAACCAAATGCTTATTCCCATGTAAACCTGTGCATTTTATAATCATTTCATTCAAGCTGATATCATCCAAATGCCTTCCTGAATGGCTTCCTTTTCTCAGGTATTACATTTCATTATTTCAATTAATAACTTCCTTGCTATTTTGTTGCCATACTATGTATATAGTATGTGTATGTGTGTACGTATTATGTATATCATGACATATTATGTGTATAGTATGTGTATGTGTGTTTATTTCTTTTCTTTCCCTATCAGAATGTAAGCTCCATGAGGTCAGGAACAAATTCAGTTTGATCATGTGTTTCAGCACCTAAAACTTGAGTGAGGCACAGCAGGTACTCAGTATTTGTTAAATGTGAAAACGAACATATAAGCAAGTACCTGAGAATAAAAACAATTCATACCATGTCACCTCGTGTCCATCTGTTTAACACATACTAACTCACCTGGGTAGCTCTGACTTGGGGACTCTTCCTCTAGCATCCATGGCTGCTCTCCTTGCTCCCACTTCAGGATCACTTCTGGTTTAGGGATGCAACACCCTGTAATTGGGAAATGACATGGGAATTCGGCGAAGTTCATGGGCTTCAGGGCCCTTGAAGAAGACAGAAGACGAAGCTTCAGGGGCCAATTACAACACTTCATTCTTTACAGTGATTCAACAATCCTTCTGCTTAATACTTGATATCTCAAACCTAAATATCATTAAACTCAACAAAGCTTCTACAGGTGTCAAACCAAGAATGAAAGTGCATACTAGGAGTCTGCATGGGAAACAATCCTTACCCACTGAGACAAGGTGGCTATAGTTCTCCAGCATCACCTTCCTGTAGAGGGTCCTCTGAGCAGGGTCCAGATGCTGCCACTCCTCCTGGGTAAAGCCCACAGTCACATCCGCAAATGATAAGGATCCCTGAAACAGCACATTTGTGTTCAAATTTAAGTAATCACAATGGGAAGACATGGAAAAGCTGTCGAAGAACTGTTACGGAGTTCACTATTCACAATTAGAAAATGTGTTCTGGCGTGCCTACCTTTGTACTTGGTTGGAGGAGAAAGCATGGCAGACATTCCTCACCAGCGTGATACGTTACCGGCGTCCCATCATGTGCCTACATGCCATAAAGAACTCTGCTACCTTGAGAATCTGAAAACCAATAAAACCATGTCACTGTTCTCAAGGAGCATATAATCTGACAGACACAAGCATGAAGCATCCAATTACCATGTAGCATGAAATCCTACTACAGTAAAACAGGTGCAAAGTAGAGTGAGATTACAGAGGGGAGAAAAGTTCTATTCCTGCTATTAGGGTGGGTTTCACTGATAATAGAGTATCATTCATGAACCTGGGCCAAGAGCATAACCATGCACACTTCTAAAATATGGAGTTAAGTGTTTGCCTTTGGCTCCAGTCATGACTTCAGGGTCCTGGGATCGAGCCCCATGTCAGGCTCCCTGCTCAGTGGGGAGTCTGCTTCTCCCTCTCCCCCTGTGTGTGTGTGTTCTCTCTCTCTGTCAAAGGAATAGAAATCTTTTTAAAATGTAGTTAAAGGAGTCAATGAGCACACAGGAAAGGACTGCTGGGACTATGTTCACATAAAGAGCTACAGTCGTCTTCAGGGAAAATGCTATTAAATAATTCTGAACATAACTCCTGTAGGACGGGGTGCCCAAAATGTTTGGTTACTGTTCCATCTAGGAAACCCTTTTCTTTCTTTCTTTCTTTCTTTTTTTTTTTCTTTAGGAAACCCTTTTTTATAAGCAGTAAACTTACAATGTCATTTATATACCAAACTGCATTATTGTTATTTTTCCTAAGTCACTTTTCTTTTTTCAAATGAATATATTTGGCATGTAACACTGTATAACTCTGATAGGCTTATATACTGTAACGATTGCCAATGTAGCTACATTTATCATATTACATAATTACAGCACATTAGTGTGTATATCCATTTCACTGTATACTAGATTTCTTCATTCTTCTTTTTATGGATTACAATAAATCTAGGGAGATACCCAAGTATTTTCTTCCCATAAATGAATTGACTGTCTTATACAGTTCATAGGTTTTATAACACTCATTTATAAAATGACCACTGTGGAAAATATAGCAAGAAGAAACAGAGACATATCATTCCCAGGTTATCAAAACAAACAGCTAATCAATGTTCATGTCATACACTAAAAATTGGTTAATAGGAAAAACAAGACTATTTTCCAGAAATGTATAAGGTATTATTGAGAAAACAGTGCTCGCTTTGGCAGCACATATACTAATATTGAGAAAACAAACAACCAAACAAAAAAACAAAACAAACCAAAAAAAACAACAACAAAGAATACCTAAGTAAATGAATGCACTATATTCATGTATTCATGGCTTGGACAATTTAATATTACAAAAATATCTCATTTCTCCACAAATTGGCCTATAAATTCAAGACAATCAGAATTAAAATCGTAGCAGATATTTTTGTGGAAACTGATAAGTTTACTCTCAGACGTACACAGAAACTTGAATGGCCAAGAATAACCATAACTACCTTGGAAAACAGAATGGATAAACTCACACTAATTATGGTAGGCAGAATCTAAGATGACGACCTCCAATGGATCCAACAACGTGACATAAACTCCTCTTAAACGGAAGAGACTTAAGTCCCTGTGATTGTGATACATTCTACGGCAAAACAGATTTTGCAAGTATAAATGAGATCCTTTAAGCAGTTGACTTTGGTCTAAAAGGAAGATTTACTTGGGTGGGCCTGACCTAATCATGTGAGTCTTTTCTTTATTTATCTTTAATATTTTATTTATTTATTTGTGAGAGAGAGAGAGAGAGAGAGCGCATGAGCACACGAGCAGGGTGAGGGGCAGAGGGAGAAGCAGGCTCCCTGCCATGCAAGGAGCCCAACATGGGACTTGATCTCAGGACCCCGGGATTATGACCTGAGCCAAAGGCAGACACTTAACCAACTGAGCCACCCAGGCGTCCCTCATGTGAGTCTTTTAAGGAACGTAAAATATCAGAGACCCTTCTTCTGACCTCAAAGAAGAAACAAGCTACTGGGAATCCTACGGCAGTCCAGAAATTAATTCTGCCACATATGTACAGATGGGAGCCCAACCGAGCCTTAGATAAGGAGTGCCAAGCAACACCTTGATTGCAGCATTAATGCCTAAGAAACTTAGCTAACCTACTCCTAACTCATTCTCGTCTATATATATGAGCCATATGAGCAGGGAGCCTGATGCTAGGATTGATCCCGGGCTCCAAGAGCAGGACCTGAGCTGATGGCCAATACTTAACCCACTGAGCCACCCAAGAACTCCCGGAGAGACTTTGTGAGACAATCTCATATAAATAGGAGTTTTCCAGAGAAGCAGATAGGAAAATGAACATTTCAGTCTCCTAGGTGCCCTCAGGAGTCTCCTTTTTTTAATGTCCAAAACTGCAGGTAGTTAAAGTACAGCGCAGTATTGCGTTCTGCAGTACGACTC